>NC_091439.1:16903607-17057596 GCF_964237555.1 Oryctolagus cuniculus
CCCTCTGTCGCTCTGCTTCTCCCTCTCTGTAATTCTGATATTCAAATAAATAAATAAATCTTTTTTAAAAAGTCAACTCAAAATGGATCAAAGACCTAAATGTAACACATGAAACCATAAAATTACTTAAAAGAATAACACTTTAAGACCCTGGTATAGGCAAAGATTTTTTTTTTTTTTTTTTTGGACAAGACCTCAAAAGCACAGGCAATAAAAGTAAAAATACACAATTGAGAGTATATCAAACTGAGAAGTTCCTGGACAGCAAAAGAAACAATCAACAGAATGAAGAGATGGCCTACAGAATGGGAAGAAACATTTGCAAACTATCAGACACGGGATTCATATCCAGAACACATAAGGAACTCTACAGCGAAAAAGCAAATAATGCATTTTAAAAATAGACAAAGGATCTCAACAGACATTCCTCAAAAGACATAAAAATGGCCAACAAGTATATGAAAAAAAAAAATGTTCAGTATCACCAATAATCAGCAAAATGCAAAGCAAAACTGTAATGAGTTAACATCTCACCCCAGTTAGAATAGCTATTATCAAACAAATGCTGGCAAGGATACGGAGAAAGGAGAACTTACATACAATGATGGTAGAAATGTCAAGTATTACAGCCACTATGTAAAAAAGTATGGAAGTTCCTAATAAAAATAGACCTATTCTATGATGTAGCAATCTCGCCACTGAATATATACCCAAAGGAAATGAAACCACATCAGAGACACCCGTGTTCCACATCTACTGCAGCACTCATCAGAAGATACAGAATCAACTGAAGTGTCCATGTACATATGAATGGTAAGGAAAAAATAAAGATAATGCAGCATCATTCAGTCATAATGAAGAACAAAGTCACGTCATTTGCAGAATGCAGCTACAACTTATTTCTTAACTTAAGAAATAAGTCAGGTGCAGACAGATAAATACTGCATGTTCTCATTCACTTGTGGATGCTTTAAAAAATCAATCTCTTAGAAGAAGAGCTTAGAAAATAGGCCATCAGACACTGGGAAAGATAGTGGAGGGGAGGGGTGAAGAGAGGTCAGGTAACAGGTACCACAATATAGTTAGACTTGCGGAATTAATTTTTGGTATTCACTAGCAGGGGTGGAGAATGCCCGGCCCATGAGCCATATAATCATTTCATCTGGCCTGGCCAAGGCAACTGCAAGAGGGACTCGAAATTCAATAAATCCATAGCAGGCTAGTTTTCAGGTGCATAGCTTTGTATGGCCCATGAATGATGCTGTAAATATCCAAATGGCCACTGGCAGAAAAAAGGTTCCCCAGCAATGTATTTCAAAATAACTAGACAATTCCTGAGGTTCCCAACAGTGGGCTCACCTGGGACTGCTTCAATGCAAGGGACCTCACAGTTTCAGGGTAGATGCACATAGCTGCACTCTGCTGTATGCGATCCATAGTCCAACTTCAACCAGCTTTTATTCCAAATAAAAACACTGCTACCCTGAGTTTAACTGTCCATTGATTCCCTCTTCCCCTGGATACATTCACAGCCAAGGAAAGGGTGAGGACCTCCATCAGCTTTTCCTGGAACATTAGTAACTCCCAGGCTTCAGTTCAAAGGACACTTTGCAAGAGATCTGCTAACATTGTTACTCAGCAAGCGATGTCACAGAAAGTTAAGTACAGGGACAGGTAGCATAGAAGGAAAGAAAAGGCTAAATCATAGAAGAAAAGAAGTAGATTGTTGCCAAAAGGAAACACTGGATTTCTTTCTTTTTTCACAACTGATCAAGGAAAGACATAAATTTCTCAATTCTACTGAAAATAAAGTGTTGAAAAAGGCATTTGACTTAGCGGTAAAGATACTGCTTGGGATGCCCACATTCCACACTTGACTGCCTGGGTGAGTGCCACCACCAGTTCCTGATTTTAACTTCCTGCTAATCCACACCCTGGGTGCAGCAGGTGATGGCTCAAGAACCTGGGTCCCTGCCACCTGCTTGGGAGCCCTGCACTGAGTTCCAGGCCCCTTTCTTCTTCCTGGCCCAGCCCTGGCTGCTACAGGTATTTAGGGAAAGAGCTAGAAGCAGGGAGCACGTTCTCCGTTTCTATCTGCCTCTTGAGTAAATGAATTAAATAAAAAAGAAAAAGCATTTTATTATTAAAAATAAGTAAAATGCAGTGTCTGCTAAAGCTCCCAGAAACCCAGGAATCAAGCCTGTGAGCTATGAAATTGACATCCTCATTAAGCCTGACACCTCAGCATTTAAAGGTGGGTACACAATTGCTGTAGGCAGATAATGGGTACTTGCAGGTTCATTATGCTATTCAGTCAACTTCTTTCAAAATTGATTTTCACACTAATTTTTATTTCCTCGATTACATGCACATCAGTAGTAAAAATTGCCATTAATGCTTAAGTACTATCTTGATTTTTCCCTATCCACTCGGACAAGTTGCTATATAGTAATCTTGTTTTGTAGTTTTTCCTGACTCCTCTATGCCCTCTTTTTTAAATTAAGCTTTTGAATTCTGTATGTTTTTAATAACTTTTTCACTAGAAAGGGAAATAGTTTATTAACCACCTTACAGGCATATCTCTGTTACACTCTTAGGTACATTATTCTGGCTACATGCTCCCTTCATTTTGATTTTTAACAGACACATGAAAATTGTACATATTTATGAGATACATTCCATATGTTTTTAGGCAAATTTTTCCCATTATTCTTAAAAACGCAGTTTCGGGGCCGGCACTGTGGCATAGGAGGTAAAGCTGCCACCTGCAGTGCCGACATCCCATATGGGCGCCGGTTCAAGTCCTGGCTGCTCCACTTCCAATCCAGCTCTCTATTATGGTCTGGGAAAGCAGTAGAAGGTGGCCCAAGTCCTTGGGGCCCCTGCAACCGCATGGGAGACCTGGAAGAAGCTCCTGGTTTCTGGTTTTGGATCAGCGTAGTTCTGGCCGTTGCAGCCATTTGGGGAGTGAACCAGTGGATGGAAGACCTCTCTCTCTGCCTCTCCTTCTCTCTCTGTTTAACTCTGTCAAATAAATAAATTAAAAAAAAAAATGGTTTCTTCTCTCACACTTATAAAGAATACAGTTACATCCCTGAACATTATGGAAATATTCATTTTAATTTTCCTCTCATTGTCCAAAATTTGATTTAAAGCAAACAAAAACATTTCAGTTGTGGATTCTGAGGTATTCTCCGTTGTGTCTCTTCCTGTGTCATTTTCCTTTTAAATTTCTTAAGTTATTTATTTAACAGAGACACATGGTAGGGTTAAGGCAGAGAGAGACAGAGAAAGAAACAGAGATCGAGAAAGCAGGAGTTCAAACCACTTCCACCTGCTGGTTCACTCCTCAAAGGCCTGCAACAGAGGGTGCTGGGCCTGGCCCAAGCCAGGAGAACGGAACTCAATCTGGGTCTCCCAGACTCAACTGCTGTATCTGTAACTACTAGCTCCAAGGGTCTGCATTGGAAGGAAGCTGGGATTGGAAACGGAGCCAAGATTCAAATCCAGGTACTCCAATACAGGACACAGGCATCCCAAGCAGCGTCTTAACAGCCAGGCCACATGCCTTCTCCCACTGCCACATTCTGAACCCACAGTCTCAGCTCAGACTTCTATTACCTAATACAATCAATCAGATCTTATTCAGAACTTCATCATTTCTTCATTCTTCCAGACAACAATATGCGCCTACTGTTACGATGGGTATTTTATATATAAGTCACTCCAAACCCTTAGAAATCCTACACAGTGCATCCGAGATCCTCATTTAACATATGTGGAAAAATCTCAGGTCAAGTAGGTGTCCCAGTAACACACAAATCGAATCTGAGTCTCTCAGGTTCCCAACGTGTGATATTCTCAAAGCTTCATTCCCCAGCTCTGCTTGGCCATGTACCCTGACCCCTCATGAAGTGGCTCCGGGCCACAGAGTGTGAAGCACCAAGTGAGTGCAGCAGCACACCTCCATCTGGTTTCAAGTCTCCCAGGGGCCAGGGAACACTGGTGGGAACCACAGTGAACTCCCCACTCACGGCGATACCCAAAGTGCTGGTGCCTGACCTACCCGTCACAGCGTCCCTCTGAGACAAGGAATTCCCACTGAAGGAAACCTGAGTCAGTGAGCACACTGTTTACTTTGCCCTTGTTTTCATGGTAAGACTTCCATGATGTGGGAAACAACTCCTTATCTCCTGATGGGCAACAGCCTATGGACAGAGATGAGTCTCCCAGCCACAATGTTTGAAGTGCCGTTCGTGACACAATGAGTGATAAAATCAGTACACTGGGTCTTGCCAGAAAGGACACAGGTGTCTCTGGGCCAGTGAGTTGTGAACGGCAGGATCACTGCTGTCCTTCTAAGATTCTTAAGACTGCAACAGCCTAAACGAGAGTAACATCTTGAAAACAGAAGACTGGGTAGCTATGGTGTCCAGAGATGTGATTTAAATGAATCTGGAGTGAGGTTTATAGGAACTGGGAAATCAACTGAAGTCTGGACACTGGTGCAATCAGGGCAGCAAAGCTGCTCAGGGCACTGCGTCAGCCCTGGCTCCTGTCTTATCAGCTTGCTTAGCAGGTGCCCTTGGGAGTTCCTGTGAGTCAAACATAAGGGCTCGCTGGACAGAATCATAAATTTCACGACTAAAAGTAAGTTTTGCTGTAACAGGAGCTCATTGGGTAGAATGAAGTTAATCCAAAAGGTTCATGGAAAAATGCAACTAAAAGAAAAGTTTGAAGTTTTGTTTTTAGGAATTATTTGAAAAGCAGAGAGAAAGAGCAAGAGAAAGAGAGCGAGAGATAGAGAGAATATCTTCTACCCACTGGTTATTCTCCAAATAGCCACAATGGCCAGGGCTAGGCCAGGCGGGAGCCAGGAGCTTCTTCATGTCTCCCAGGTGGATGGATGTTGGGGCCATTTTCCATTGCTTTCGTAGGCACGTTAGCAGAGAGCTAGATTGGAAGTAGAACAGCTGGGACATGAACCAGCGCCCGTATGATATGCTGGCATTGCAGGCGGCAGCTTTACTTGCTACACCACAGCACCGGCTCCCAATAGAAGTTTATTGTGGTGCAAAAAAAATTTTTTGATCCATGCAGTTATTTCAATAATACACATTTTCCACAAGCTGTCTGAAGGTCCTCATACTGTACATGTACAAACTTGGATACAGAGTTGCAGAGCGGGTAACTATAGGCTGAGATAGCTCTAGGGTTATTAGCACTTTGAATTAGTTCCCAAACCACCTGAAAGCCTTCCATGAAACAGAGAAACAAGTTCACAGAAATAACACAAAAAACCCAAGAAAGGGGGGTGGGGGGGTATTAAAATCTCCACTCAGGAAACAGACCAAGCAAGAATCTCAATCCCAATTTTGTCAGGTCCAAGGTATAGCCTTGGGTGAGTTATTTAACTTTCCTAACCTCACAGTCTCATGTATAAATTAAAATCAAGAGCATCTCTCTCATAGCGGTTGTTATGAGGACTACGTTACCATTTACCAAGCATGATGATATCCAGCACACAGTAAAAGCAGCTAGCATTTGTTAAAGAAGATACAGAATTAGCAACTGTTTTATAGCCTATGTCAAGAACTGAATTCCTACACACCAAAGCATAGCCTAGCGTCTGGCACTTAGCTCTGCAAGAGGAAAGCACTCCTGCAGCTTGTGAAGGCACGCACACTTCAAGGAGATTCCCTTTCCAGGCAGCCGCAGGATCCGAGTTCAGGTCTCGGGCAAGCACAGTGACAGCTCCGCAAGACAGCTGATTTTCTCACTCCTCAAGTGAGGGACAGACACAGAAAGTGGTGGGTGAAGATTAACGTGCAGAAACACCCTTCCATACGGGATGCTCCACAGAACACTCAGTGGTTCTTTTTCCAAGCTTATTTTTTATTTTTGTTACTTGTTTTAAACTTTTATTGATTTATTTGAGAGACAGCCAGACAGAGAGAGCGCACTCCCTGAAAGTCTGCAAAAGGCTGGGCCTTAGCCACTGTTAAAGGCAGAAGCCAGGAACTTAACCCAGGTCTTTGCTGTGGGGCACAGGGACCCAGCGACTTGAGCCTGATGCTCATCTGCTGTCCTCCCAAAGCTTGCACTGGCAGGAAGCCAGAGTCAGGAGCAGCAAGTGGGGACCAGATCCAGACACTGTGGATATTGGATACAGGCATCTGAATCCCTAGGTTAAAAACTCGCTCCTTTCAATGCTTTCTTTACAAAGAGAAATAATATTCCCTGCGTGAGTAAGAAAACAGTGTTTCACTAGGAAGCTCACATGTTGAAAAGATATGGGCAAAAGAGAAATCAAAGTAAAACAAGACAGGATGATGAGGAGTCCAAAAGCCCATCTCTCCAGACGAAACCTGGGAAGGTGGAATCACGAGATCTGTTTGTGAATTTTGAGGGACACTAATCAGAACAATTACTAAATTCACCTCGCACGGTCCATGAGCCCTGTCCAAAAATCTATGCAGGAAGAAGCTGAAGGGAGACAAATCTGCTGCAGTATAAAGCAGAACCTGCCAGCAGTACCAGAACAGGAGCCTCATTACAAACACCGATGAGATATAAGCACTACGAGCAGACGGCACAGAGACACCTGCTGAGAAGGAGAGGTCAGAAGAGTCCCCAAGGGGCCCTGTCCCAGTAACATCCTTTGACTCTAAGCAATCCACCGCTGCTGAGCCATTGGCACTGGTACAACTTCCGTACCTTTCGCATCGTAACTCAACTACATTAAGGATTAGAGAAGACACTTTGCCAATGTACTCGTCACACTTAATCAGACTTTGTGTGAAACTTCACTCCAAATTCTAAACAACTGGCTTGGACATAAGGCCTGCCTACGCTGGAGTTTTCATGTGTGAGGGAAACAGTCTCTGATGCCCAGTATGTTGAGTTCCCTTCTTCCATACACATCAGAGACTGAAGCCTTCAATGAGACTATAAAAGGAAGGAACACAGGCCAGCGCCGCGGCTCACTAGGCTAATCCTCCGCCTGCAGCGCCGGCACCCCGGGTTCTAGCCCTGCTTGGGGAGCCAGATTCTGTCCTGGTTGCTCCTCTTCCAGTCCAGCTCTCTGCTGTGGCCAGGGAGTGCAGTGGAGGATGGCCCAAGTGCTTGGGCACTGCACCTGCATGGGAGACCAGGAGGAGGCACCTGGCTCCTGGCTTTGGATCAGCGCAGCGTGCTGGCCGTAGCAGCCATTTGGGGGTGAACCAACGGAAAAGGAAGATCTTTCTCTCTAACTCTGCCTACCAAAAAAAAAAAAAAAGGAACAAAAAGAAAAAAACACACAAAAAAAAAGTGAACAAAGGGAGAATGGGGGCAGAGACAGACCCCCATCCTCAGACCTGTCCAGGCGCTGCCGTTACTCAAAGGACGTTCAACACAGCCAGCATCTGCACCCATTTGCTGTGCCTGGTTCTTGATAGGCCTCAGGAAAAGGAAAAAATGCCTCCCATGTCAGACTCCACAGAGTTGGGGGATTACTTCAACTCTGATCTGATTGCCTGTCAAATCCCAGAAACTTCAAAAAATTACAAGCAACTGAAGAGTTAACCTCTGGGTTGCTCCATTTCTCCAATTCTGTGACACAGAAGGGCGGGGGTGCTTCATGGGGAAACACCGTGAGCAGTGTCTGACCCAATGTTTCTGGGATCACAAAACCTGGTGAAAAGCCCTGTTCATGCTAAGCTGTGAGATTACATTGTTTGGGTGATGCCAATCTTAATTATATCCTTTAGGTTCTTTGAAGTCGAAGATAAATAGTGATAATAACCAGCGATATAATTTTCATTTGCAATAAGACACTTAAGGTCATTGAGGGTTTTTGTTTTGTTTTGTTTTTAGTAAAAACAGGAGGTGCATTATTTTAGACTTTAGCAAAATAATTAGTATTATTAAAACTGGGACAGATGCATTCAATCTCAGGCAAGTTAATTTAAGGCTGGGTTCTCTTCTTATACCTGATAGGTTTTCGGTGATGTTTAAATTCTCTGGTGTATTAATGTTATGACACAGTGATGTTTCCTTTTGCTGCCTGTGAAACCCCCAATTTAGTTTGCTACAAGAAGGAGCCAATGTTGTGGTGTGGTGGGTTAAGCTGTGGCCTGGGACACCAGCATCCCACATAGGTACCAGTTTGAGTACTGGCTGCTCTGCTCCCAATCCAGCTCCCTGCTAATGCACCTGGGGAAGCAGTAGACAATGGCTCAAATACTTGGGCCCCTGCCCCAGATGTGGAAGACTCAGATGGAGTTACAAGCTCCAGTCTTCAGCCTGGCCCAGCCCCGGTGATTGCAGTCATTTAGGGAAGGGAGGGTGAGGGAGACCAGCAAATGGTCTCTCCCGCTCTCTCTGCCACTCTGCCTTCCAAATAAATAAAATATTCATGTAAAAAAGAGAGTTTGCTACAAAGGGAACAAATACCAGATTTGGGACCAGCAGCCTAGCTCTAGTCCGGATTCCAGAACTAGTCATAGAACCACTGGATCAGTCACACAACCTCACTGGTTCTCAAGTTTCTTTACTATATAATAAGACAGCTGAACAATACAATTTGCTTAATATAGAAAGACAAAGGCTAAAATTTCCTGACATTTTTCAGCGTATTTAAAAACTCAGCCTTTAAGAATGAATGAACAGGGGCAAGACAGCATAGATGGATTTCACTGTGCTCCTCCCCCCTAAGCATGACAAACCCTGGAAATCAGACAAGGAATAACCAAAGTGGTAAGAAAAGGAGCTGGTCTGTGACAAGGTTGACAGGGTCAACTCAACAAAAGGGTATCTTACATCCCCCCACCCACATCTGCCACGTCCCAACCCCTACCCTAGCAAAGGAAGGTGACCTAGCGGTGCCTGTTCTCACACCAGGTCAAACTAGAGTCCCTGTGACATCCAGCAAGCCCTACACAATCCAAATCATCACCCAGGGGAGCAGAGACACAGGCCACGGGGCGGGCAGACCCAACACAAGGGTCCTCCCTAAGCGGCCTGAACCAGGAAGATTTCTTGGTCCCCCAGGCTTGAGACTCCCTTGCCTGGAGACACGAAGGAAGCCACAGAACCCACATCAACCAGCTCCAATTCAGGAAGAGTTCCCTGTCCCCAGCAGGCAGGGGGATCTGCCGCAGTCAGGGAAGCCCCTGAGTCCCCAGGGGCTCTGAGCACCTTTCCCCGGTAGAAGGAACCCACAGTCCCAGCACAGGGAAACCCCTGCCATCCATCCTTGCTGCCAGCGCCAGCAGGCAGCCATGAAATGAGACCCCAGGAATACAAAGCAGACTAAAATAAACCACAAAGCCTTCAAAATGAAACTATCCACAGAAATACACCTCACAAATGCAGGCCAGGCCTGTACAACACAACTAAACTGGGTGACTGCCTGCTAAAATAAAAGCTTCAACTGAGACTCAAGAGTAGCCTGCCTTAAGAGACAATGTGGGGCCGGCGCTGCACAGCGGGTTAACACCCTGGCCTGAAGCGCCGGCATCCCATACAGACACCGGTTCAAGTCCTGCTGCTCCTCTTCCGATCCAGCTCTCTGCTATGGCCTGGGAAGGTAGTGGAAGATGGCCCACTGCAGGCACCTGCACCTGCGTGGGAGACCCAGAGGAGGCTTCTGGCTTCAGATCAGCACAGCTCTGTCTGTTGTGGCCATCTGGGAGTGAACCAGCAGATGGAAAACCTCTCTCTCTGTCTCTACCTCTCTCTGTAATTCTTTCAAATAAATAAAATAAATCTTAAAAGAGAGAGAGACACAACACGTCCAAGACAATCAAAAATCACCCATCATACCAAGAATGAGAAAATCCACAATCTCAATGAGAAAAAACAATCAACTACCATTACCTCTGAGAAAAAAAAAATCACACCTTCGAACTACGTGATAAGGACTCCAAAGCAGTCCTCATCAACAGGCTTCAACAGTCAACTACAGCTCCTGGCTTCAGATCAGCATAGCTCCAGCCATTGAGGCCATCTGGGGAGTAAACCAGCGGATGGAAGACCTCTCTTTGTCTCTACTCTCTCTGTAATTCTTTCAAATAAGTAAAAATTAATCCTTGAAAAAATTACTACTGAAAGATTCTTTTTGACACACAAGCTTCAAAACTGTCTCGATGATGAGCTCTTAGTTCACAATACAGGAGGAAATAACATTCAAAAAATATACATATGTATAGTTATAGCAGGTGTTGTGTAGGTATCACAGCCAAGGACTAGCGAGCCAAGATGGTTTGGAGGCAGAAACCAACATTTTGGGCTTCCATGAGCAGAGACCGTTTCAAAGACAGGGCATGACATGCACTGGCCTTTCAGTAATGTACATTTAGATGGAGCTGCTGAAAAGGCACACCTCATGCAAAGCCAGACAAGCACAGCTAAGGAGATGTGAAAGTAGCAAGTTACACTTTCATGGGAGAGTACAAGGAGGAACTGCTCATCTGACACTTAAAAAGCACCTGACCGGGGCCAAAGACAAAGAGTCACGATTCCGGCACTCGGTCTGACGGGAGAAGGACAGAGGCAAAGTGGGCGGTAAGATATGGGGTGGGATGGTGGAGACGTCCGCAAAGAGGACTTTATGTAAGACTTCTAAGGGACAGGGCACAAATCTGCCTCGGAAAGGCCCGGGACTTTCACAGGGTTGGTGACAGCTGAGCTGGACTCAAAAGAGGAGACACAGTGACAAAGTGGAAGTTTCTAGGGAAGGTACAAGGGCCACGAACACGACACTGTAAACTCCAGACAGGTTCTGGCCCACGGTCCAACAGGGGCAGTGGAAGAATGAGAAGCACGAGGGGCCAGCGCCGTGGCTCACTTAGTTAATCCTCCACCTGCAGCGCCAGCATCCCATATGGTTCTGGGTTCTAGTCCCAATTGTTCCTCTTCCAGTCCAGCTCTCTGCTGTGGCCAGGGAGGGCAGTGGAGGATGGCCCAAGTGCTTGGGCTCCTATACCCACATGGGAGACCAGGAGGAAGCACCTGGCTCCTGGCTTCAATCGAAGCAGCTCTGGCCATGGCAGCCATTTGTGGGGTGAACCAACAGAATGAAGGCCTTTTTCTCTGTCTATAACTCTACCTGTCAAATAAATTAAAAAAAAAAAAAAAAAAAAACTGAGAAGCACGTAAGGCAGGGTGGGATCAACGGCAAACCCAAGGCTAAAAAGCTGAATTTCTACCTTGAGAGTGATAGAGTCGAGGGAAAATTTTAAGCACAACAATAGCACACAAAAAATAAAAGTTCTGGGAGTGGACATTCATCCTAAGATGCCTGTAGCACGTACTGGAGTACCACGGATCCTCGGCTCTGGCTCCTGACCCCAGCTTCCTGTGAATGCAGATCCTGGGAGGCAGTGGTGATGGCTCAAGTAGTTGGAGGAGACCTGGATTTATTTTCTGGCCCCTAGCTTGAGCCCAGCCCAGGTCAGGCCATTGTGGACATCTGGGTAGTGAGCCAATAACAGGCAACATATCCAACTCTCAAATAAACACTTAAAATATAAAAAATAAAAGTTTTAGGGGGCCAGCATTACGGAACAATGAGTAAAGTTGCCACCTGCAACACCATTATCCCATATGGGCACCAGTTCATGTCCCGGCTACTCCACCTCCAATCCGGCTCCCTGCTTGTGGCCTGGAAAAACAGTGGAAGATGGCCCAAGAGTTTGGGTCCGTATCACTCATGTGGGAGACCCGGATGAAGCTCCTGGCTCTAGCGTGGCCCAGTCCTGACCATGTGGCCATCTGGAGAGTAAAACTGAGAGTGGAAGATTTCTCTCTCCGTGTAACTCTGAATTTCAAAAAAGTTTTAGTAATTTTGGGGCCAGCGCCGCGGCTCACTAGGCTAATCCTCCGCCTAGCAGCGCCAGCACACCGGGTTCTAGTCCCGGTTGCCCCTCTTCCAGGCCAGCTCTCTGCTGTGGCCTGGGAGTGCAGTGGAGGATGGCCCAGGTGCTTGGGCCCTGCACCCCATGGGAGACCAGGAAAAGCACCTGGCTCCTGGCTCCTGCCATCGGATCAGAGTGGTGCGCCGGCCGCAGCGTGCCAGCCACGGCGGCCATTGGAGGGTGAACCAACGGCAAAAGGAAGACCTTTCTCTCTCTGTCTCTCTCTCTCACTGTTCACTCTGCCTGTCAAAAAAAAAAAAAAAAATTTAGTAATTTTGAGGATGCTATACAGAATCAAATGAAAGAAAAAGAGACTAGAGGAAGAAAGGCCAGTAAGAGAGAATCCAGTTTCTTTTGGCTCAACGAAACTTTGCAGTCTACACTGTGCCAGGCCAGATGCTCAACACACAAGAATTTCCATCACTGTCCTTCCGAACCAAGAAGAGAAGGGGCAAAAGGCAGAAACTGCATTGTAAAGGCACTTCAGAACTAGAATCAACAAGACCCTCAGAGAGCAGCCGGGTGGCAAGGGAGGAAAGACAGAATAAGGTTTCTTTTTTTTTTTTTTTTTTTTTTTTTTGACAGGCAGAGTGGACAGTGAGAGAGAGAGACAGAGAGAAAGGTCTTCCTTTGCTGTTGGTTCACCCTCCAATGGCCGCCGCGGCCGGCGCACCGCGCTGATCCGATGGCAGGAGCCAGGAGCCAGGTGCTTCTCCTGGTCTCCCATGGGGTGCAGGGCCCAAGCACCTGGGCCATCCTCCACTGCACTCCCAGGCCACAGCAGAGAGCTGGCCTGGAAGAGGGGCAACCGGGACAGAATCCGGCACCCCGACCGGGACTAGAACCCGGTGTGCCGGCGCCGCAAGGCGGAGGATTAACCTAGTGAGCTGCAGCGCCGGCACAGAATAAGGTTTCTACAGTATAAATGGTAGAAATTCTAACTATGGTGCAATCCACATTCCAGAAATAAGAAATACAAGAGGTAGAGCAGCACAGGGCCACAGGGTTGAGTGGGACCTGACGCCCGTCCATGCAGATTCAGTTCTGCTGTTATCTCTTCCAGGAGAGCCCTCCTGACGGCCACCCACACTCCCAGTTCAGATGCCTCTTCCACTGCACTGGGAAAAAAATGCTCACAGCTACACAGGTCTACTTTACAACAAAGTGTTCTATGTACCTAAGAGGGTCCTTCCAAAAGCTCATGAAAATGGAATTAAAAGTTTACTTTGGTGCAACAAAATTTTTAGATCTTATCCATCGTCTTTTCATTACTTTTCCATGAACTTTTTGGGGACCTTCTCCTAAGTGTCTCTTTCTCACCAAATTATATACCCCTCAAGAGCAGGGATGATTATATTCATCTCTGCATTTTTATTGTGTGGAATCCATTAGGGCCTCAGCAAATGTTCAAACAATGGAAAAAATAAGAAATTTCTTACTTCAACAAAATCATTTTAAACTTATTTTCTGCCAGTTTCTGAAATCATTCTTCCTCTACTACTAGAAAAAAAATGTATAAACAAATAGCTCCAGGAATTCCATTTATGTCTGAAGAGCATATGAAAATTCATCAGGCTCCCCAGAAGGAACAATCATAATGTCTTAAAGGTCAATCATAACAGCATAAAAAAGAAAAAGAAAAAGAAAAATCTGAGAGTCCAGCAGCCTCTCACTCATTAACCTCCTGTTCAACTGAGCACATACTGTGTGCCAGGAGCCATGGTGAACAAGCTGGAGTTCTTGCCTTCAGGGCATAGACAATGTTTCAGAAAAAAAAAGCCCATCCCCTCTGAAGGGCACACAGATGGAGAGGCAGCAGCAGGTCAAAGACAGGGCCACACCCTCACACCAAGGAATTAATTCCCGACTCCATCAGAACTGAGATTTTACAAAGTTTTCTAGGGAAAAAAGTACAGAGGTAGAAGAGGGCATGGAATTAAAAAAAAAAAAAAAAGTGAGGACATTAATATACTCTAACAAGGCACCTATAAAAGTCAAGCAGACCACACTTAAAAACTATCAATGCCCCCTTTCATCTACAGCTGCTACGTTACAAAGGAAGTCATGGAGAAATTAACATTTTACTACCTGCTACACTTACATGGAACTGACTCTAGTCAATAAAAAAAAAGTGTCTGGAAACCTGAAAGTATCCATTAAATACTGAGGCCGTTTTTGCTTTTATGATGAAGTATAAATGATGATATGATACCAAGATACGCATCAGAAGGGAACTGTTTAAACTGTGCTATACTTTAAAGAAGAATAATGAAAGTCGTTTCAACACACTTAGTGGCACTATAATATCAACAGTCTTTGTTTTTAAAGATTTTTGTAATTTAGTTGACAGGTAGAGTTACAGAGAGAGAGAGAGAGAGAGGTCTTCCTTCCGTTGGTTCACCCCCCAAATGGCTGCCACAGCCAGAGCTACACTGATCCGAGGCCAGGAGCCAGGTACTTCCTCCTGGTCTCCCATGTGGATGCAGGGGCCCAAGCATTGCATCCTCCACTGCTTTCCCAGGCCACAGCAGAAAGCTGGACTGAAGGAGGAACAATTGGGACTAGAACCCAGTGCACATATGGGATGCCAGCGCCACAGACGGAGGATTAACCTAGTGTACCACGATACTGGCCCCTCAATAGTCTTTCTAAAGTTCATGGCAAATGCTTACTATGAAAAAAAATATGCATGGTGGCCGGCGCTATGGTGTTTTGGGTAAAGCTGCCACTGGCAGGACTGGCAACCCTTCAAGCCCTGGCTGCTCCACTTCCAATCCAGCTCTCTTCTATGGCCTGGGAAGGCAGTGGATGATGGCCCAAGTCCTTGGGTCCCTGCACCCACATGGGAGATTCGGAAGAAACTCCTGACTCCTGGCTTCAGATTGGCACAGCTCCAGCCATTGCAACCATTTGGGGAGTGAAAGAGTAGATGGAAGACCTCTCTTTGTGTGCCTCCGCCTCTCCGTAACTCTGCCTTTCACATAAATAAATCACTTTTTTTAAGATTTATTTTACTTGAAAGTCACAATTACATACACACATACAGAGAAAGAGAGAGAGAGAGAGACAGAGAGAATCTTCCATCCACTGGTTCACTCCCCAGATGGCCGCAATGGCTGGAGCTATGCTGATCCGAATCCAGGAGCCAGGAGCTTCTTCCAGGTCTCCCACGAGGGTGTAGGGGTCCAAGGCCTTGGGCCATCTTCCACTGCTTTCCCAGGCCATAGCAGAGAGCTGGATCAGCCAGGTTTCAAACTGGCTATGGGACACTGGCACTGCAGGCGGCGGCTTCACCCACTATGCCACAGCGCCAGATCCAATAAATCAATCTTTAAAAAAAACTATGTGCATGGATTTCAAAATTTTCTTACATCAAAACAAAGTTGTCTTTTAACTCCGTTTTTCACAAACTTTCTGAAGTATCCTCATGTGTTCATTACCACTTGCCTACTCTGGACTCCGCTAACTTTTCAGCCTCATCTATGAAATGGGGATAATGAAATACTACACAACAATGGTGAGAAAGTCTACCAACACATGCAATAACACAGAACAAAAGGTTACGTACTATGTGATTCCATTTCCAGAAAATATGAAAATAGGGCAGAAAACTTGCTACTGGAAGCCAACATTGTAGTTCCCAAGGAAGGGTGGGGAGGAGCAACTCCAGGGAGCCCTCAGCAGCCTCTCACTGTCTGTTCTTGCTCTGGGTGCCAATTCCAGAGGTGGCTAAGATACATAAAACGCCCCCAGGTGCACACTGACAAAGAGTGCACCCCTCTCTATACATGCGAAATTTCAATAAAGAGCTCTTTCAATTGGAGGTAATTAGAGGATTGTCTACAACCCTAGGACGGGAGAACTAAAATTACACTGTAGGGATTAACTGTACATAAAATATCTGCTGCCTCATACACAGGTAAGCATACAATAAATATTAGCTGCTCCTCTACTCCACCCAAGGTCAACCACATGAGAAGCTCTACTAAATGTTCACTGAGTGAATGAATTTCTCAGGTGAAATGAATCAGTCACCACCTCTACCACAACAAAACCATGCTGGTAGCTGACCGGGGCCCATACTGTGCACTCTGCATCACGATCATGTCTTCAGGCCTAACCTGCCCTACACTTGTAGGAAAATTCTCAACAGGAAACGCACAGGGCAGCCTGTAGCCTGCACAGCACAGCACGAAGCTCAGCAAACTCCTTCTAATGCATTTTGTGGGAGAATGTTGTTAAAAATGCCAAGGTGTTGTCTCCTTAGTTACTCATTCCCAACCAGAGTTCCACACCCCAAGGAGCTCACGGCCAGGGGAAGGACTGTGAACACCCATGGATCTGTTTCTCAGTAGACGGGTATCACCGATGCTCAATGGTTTCCTTGAAACAACTGTTTCAGTTGTTAACTATATGATGTGGGGGTTTCTGGACAATCTAAGGGATGCATACTAACTCTAAGGAGAAAGCAGACCAGTGTTCTCTTTTTTTAGGAAGAAATTAAAGTACTTTTATCCCCTACCACAAACCCAGACTAATAAACTTCTCGATTTCTGGCTACCCAGAGCAGAGGGGAAATAGCAGGTCCAACCCCTTGCTCAAGGCCCCATTCTTTCTCTATAAATGCGCTTAAGACTCCAAGCACCTGGTTTCTCACCCTGGTATAAATTCAAGTCCAAGGATATTGCTCCGGAATTATATACTTTGTTCACTGTCAGATTTTAGGAACTCTGTACTCATTTTTAAATTTACAGTTAACAGCAGGGCATTTAAAAGGATGCTGGTTGTATTTTACCCAGTACTGCTAAGTATTTTATAAATAGAAACATCTACTGCTACAATTTGAACATGATTTGGCTCTGAAACTCATGCAGGACTTTAAACCCCCAAGTCACAGGCTAATGATTACAAGAGGATGAAGGCATAATCCAACAGTGGTGTTTAGGAGATGGGCCTGGGGAGGTCTCCTCGGGTCACCGCGGGGTGGGGAAAGTACCCGCGGAAGGCAGTTCTCTCAAGCGAGCTAGTTATAAAAACCAAACTGGCTCCAGCTTCTCTCTGTGCTCCCTGGCCTGGCCTGTGACCCTTCCTCCCCAAGTGCCATGCCATCATCATCCTCTGTCTTCATTAGAGGCCAAACCAAAGTAGCCACTCAGTCTCAGATGTGACCCTCTAGAACCATGAGCTAAAATAAACCTTTTTTTTTTTTTTTTTAAGGTTTCTTTCTTTCTTCCTTTGGAAGACAATGTAAGAGAGAAATCTGAAGATTTGGAGACAGAGATGTCTATCTGCTGATTCAATCTCCAAATGGCCACAATAGCCAGGGCCTGGTCTGGTGGAAACCAGGAGCCAGGGAGCTCCATCTGTGTCTCTCAAACTGGGGCAAGAAATCAAGCACTTGAGCCATCATCTGCTGCCTCTCTAGCGTATTAACAGGGTGCTGGGTCAGAAGCAGAGTAACCAGGATTTGAACTGGCACTCTGATATTGGATGTGGGTATCACCAGCAGCAGCTTAACCCACTGAACCACAACACCTGCCTCCCCCAACAAACATCTTTCCTTCTTAAGTCATCTGTATAAGGTATTTCATTATTTTAATGAAAAGCTATTATATCTACTCCGTATATGTTATAAATGCTCAACCTACGTCTCCTTCCCAGGACTCTCACAAGTTAAATTCAACTGAAAAAGAGCTCACAATCTGAAATTTAAAAAGCCATGGAAAAACTCACCATGAATGAAACAGAGCAAAATGTACAACAGAACAGACCTGAGATCCACTCTGAACTTTAAATAAGTAACCTATAAGAGAGACCATGAAACTAGTACATCCAAATAATTATAGACATAAATGTAGGAATCAAACACTCATACCTGTGAAATGTGGCACTGCAAGTTAATCAGTGCCCACTTGGCCACCCAGCAAATACCAGGCTCTTTTCAGAAACACCCATAGCCTCCAACAATTAGCAGGGTAGGCATATGTGTTCTCTCACCCTCTTCCCATCAGCTGGTATGCTACAAGGAAATGAATCTGCAACACCCAATTCCACCAAATCAACAAGTGTTTACTGACGAGAACCATACATGCAAACGAACAGACCAGAAAATCTACAATCCAAAATCTCAAACACTCTCATCTCTTTTCTATCACTTGTGGGAATACAAACTGGTACAATTTGGAGGGGGGAAAATGGCATTAGCTAAGCAAGCTTAATATCAGGATACCTGATCCAGCATCTCCAGGTGCAGATAATATTCGAGAGACCATTCTGATCACAGTCAGCAATTTTCACAAATAAGAACATTCCTAAAGAACTGTTCACAATAACGAAAAGCTGGAAATAACCGGACAGCCAAGACAAAGAAGGAATGACAGGAAAATAACAGAACAGTGATACACAGCAACTGGGATGAAAACCTTCAGCCCTGGTCTCCTCACTTAATATATTTTTAAAAGATTTTATTTATATTTATATATTTATTTGAAAGTCAGTAACACAGAGATGGAGATCTTTAGGGCCTAGATGGCCTCAACAGCCAGAGCTGGGCCAGGACAAAGCCAGGAGCCAGAAGCTTCACCTGGGTCTTCCATGTGCGTGCAGGGGCCCAAGGACTTGGGCCATCTTCTGCTGCTTTCCCAGGCCACTAGCAGGGAGCTGATTTGGAAGCAAAGAAGCCAGGACACAAACCAGTACCCAAATCAGATGCCAGTGTTGCAGGCAGTGGCTTTACCTGTTACGCCACAGCACGTGCCCCACATAGCAAGTTAATTTTTAAGTGGCTAACTTTGTATGGCCTGCAAATGACATTATCGAAATGTCCCTTGCCAGAAATGAGGTTCCCCATCGCTGGTCCAAAGGGTATATTAAGCATTCTTAAACTACTTCAACCTTGCACTTTGCCCTAGTTACAAAAGTAGTGGAAAACACAACTAAAGAACAGAAAGGCACACAGTGAAGCGAATTGTCTCTTGAAGGCCAGGGTCAACATCTGAAGCTGCTGAGACTTGGAGAGCCTAGTCTACTCTGCACAAAGAGCTGAGAAACACAGCATGCTCTGCTCACCCGGGCCACCTCTTGTCTTTTCCGCTCCTCTACACAGCCCCTCCGCAGGCGCTCACAAGCTGCATGAGCAGTCTGAATTCATGCAACACCACAGCACACACTCACATACTGCAAAGACAGGGAAGGAGAAGATTCATGAAATTCATTGTTCACAATTTACTGCTACTTTTTATTAGGTTTTGTTTGTTTGTCTATAAGGCAGAGTGAGAGAAACTGCGAGGGAAAGAGATGTTGTACCCACTGGCTCATTCCTGAAATGGCTCCAATGGCCCAGGCTTGGCCAGGAAGAAACCAGGCAGAAGCCAAGAACTCCCTGCAGGTCTCTCACATAGGAAGCAGAAACCCAAGTGCTTGCGCCATCATCTACCATCTCCCAGAAGTGCACTAACAGGAAGATGGCCTGGAATTGGAGGCAGAACTTGAGCCTAGGAACTCCAAATTGGGACATGGGCTTATCAAGCAGTGGCTTAACCCACTGTGCCACAGCCAGTCCTGCCATACTTTTTGATTCGTCTGTCTAGTTAAAGCGGACTGCAATGCATCTGCTCCCATTTAAATCATTTGCCTCTGAAAATTTAGCAATATCCTGATAGAAGAACACTTGTATGCTGCTTTATCCTATGATCATTTGAGGGATAAGATTTTTACTTACACACATACACAAAAATCTCAAACACAAACTGGCTTACCTGGGGAAAAAGTAATGTTTAAAGTTAGAAAAGGCTATAACGGGGCCAGCACTGTGGAACAGCAGGTAAAGCAGCTGACTGAAATGCCAGCATCCCATAGGAGCACCAGGTCATGTCCCAGCTGCTCCACTTCTGATCCAACTCCCTGCTAATGGCCTGGGAAAAGCTGCAGAAGATGCCCCAAGTGCTTGGGCTTCTGTCATCCATCTGAGAGACCTGGAAGAAGCTCCTAGCTCCTGGCTTCAGCCCAGCCCAGCCCTGGACATTATGGTCATCTGGGGAATGAACAAGCGGGTGGAAGATTTCCCCCCCCCCCATTCTCTCTCTCTGTAACTGTTTCAAATAAATAAATCACTTTCATTCAAGAGGGAAACTGAGAAGGAAGAGCAACTTGATAAAATGTATCTGATTGAAGACTAGGAGAAATTAACTGTTAGTATACAAGTTAACACAGGCCACCAAGTGTGGGCTCCACAGAGCCTGACACACCAGACATGCTCCAATAAATATATGCTTCATGAACCAAACAGGTACCCCCCAAAAAATCTAGTTATTAATACAGTAATCACTGAATAGTATCAAATGTTTACTCACATCTCCGAATATTTGTGAGTATGAATAATAATTACTGATACACTGAGTCTTCTCTTTGATTTTTTTTTTAAGATTTATTTTATTTATTTGAAAGACAGTTACAGAAAGAGGTAGAGAGAGAGAGAGAGGTCTTCCATCCACTGGTTCACTCCCCAGATGGCCGCGACAGCCAGAGCTGCACTGATCTGAAGCCAGGAGCCAGGAGTTTCTTCCAGGTCTCTCACGCAGGTACAGGGGCCCAAGAACTTGGGCCATCTTCTCCTGCTATCCCAGGCCATAGCAGAGAGCTAGACTGGAAGAGGAGCAGCCGGGACTAGAACCGGCACCCATATGGGATGCCGGCACTTCAGGCCAGGGCTTTAACCTGCTGTGCCACAGCACTGGCCCCTTCTCTTTGATTTGAAATACACTTTCCACCACACAGTGTCTTTTTTTTTTTTTTTTTTTTTTTGACAGGCAGAGTGGACAGTGAGTGAGAGAGAGAGAGAGAGAGAAAGGTCTTCCCTTGCTGTTGGTTCACCCACCAATGGCCGCTGCAGCCGGCGCACCATGCTGATCCGAAGACAGGAGCCAGGTGCTTCTCCTGGTCTCCCATGGGGTGCAGGGCCCAAGCACTTAGGCCATCCTCCACTGCACTCCCTGGCCACAGCAGAGAGCTGGCCTGGAAGAGGGGCAACCGGGACAGAATCTGGCGCCCCAACCAAGGCTAGAACCTGGGGTGCCAGTGCCGCGGGCAGAGGATTAGCCTAGTGAGCCGCAGCACCGGCCACCAGACAGTGTCTTTTAAGAAATACTATGAGGTGTTATAGACTGAATGCTTATGCTTCCATGAAGTTCTCATGTTGAAGCCCCAACCCTCAATAGGATGCTGGTGTCTGGAGGCAGGGCCTCTGGTAGGCTCAGGGGAGGTTCCCACGAGGTCTTGAGGGTGCAGCCCCTTCAGGGAATCAGTACCCTTGAAAACAAAGCAAGCCACCAGAGCGGCTCAAGTTCTCCCCACCCCCGGAACCTCCCCCACACAAGGACACTGTGTGCAAGCCAGGAGCTGGGTAGAGCAGCACCTTGATCTTGAGTTTCCCAGCCTCCACGGTAGTGAGAACTACCTCTGCTGTTTCCAAACCACCCCACCTGCGGTATTTTGATAGAGCAGCCTAAGCTGAAAACACCAGGATTAACAACAACAAGACTTTTCTGCTCACTAAGAACACACCTCCTTAATCACTAATGGAAAAGCACCTGATATGAGCCCTTATAAACCACTGCCAACAAGAACTGACAAGACTCCCGCCTATCATTTGGATCCAGTCTCCCTGGACCAACAGGAATGCGGACTTCAAACCACTTTCATCACTGTTTTACTGATTAAAACCCAACAAACACAAACAACGCTTTAGCATATTTGGAAAAGTCCCAAATGTGAGGTGAAAATACAAAATATCTGATTACTTTTTTAAAAAAAATTATTTATTTGAAAGTCAGAGCTACAGTGAAAGAGGAAGGGAGCTGGCTCACTCCCCAAATGGTCACAACGGCCAGGGCTGGGCCAGGCTGAAGCCAGGAGCCAGGAGCTTCTTCCAAGTCTCCCACATGATGGCAGGCCAACTTGTACTGCTCCCTCCAACCCATTAGCAG
This sequence comes from Oryctolagus cuniculus, assembly GCF_964237555.1. Taxonomy (NCBI): domain Eukaryota; kingdom Metazoa; phylum Chordata; class Mammalia; order Lagomorpha; family Leporidae; genus Oryctolagus; species Oryctolagus cuniculus. Next base: position 16,925,491 of record NC_091439.1, read on the forward strand.
AGGGTGGGATCAGAAGTGAAGCAACTGAGACAGGAACCAGCATCCACATGGGTTGCCGATGTAGCAGGTGGCAGTTTTACATACTATACCACAACACCAGCCCTGAAACACCTGATTTCTGGTGCCACCTATGTGACCCTGGGCAGCTGTGTTAGCTTCTCCTTACCTGAGAATCAAATCTAAAATGTGAGATTGGTCCAGGTGACCAAAGTTTCTAAATGAAGCTAATGTATTAATTACAAGTTTCTAAACCATCACAGAAAATGTGTGTGGAGAAGAGATCAGGCAGCACTCCGTCTATTTATGTATAAATATACTTACAGGGACCAACATTGTGGCACAGTGCATTAAGCTGCCACCAGCAATGCCAGCATGCCACAACATGCAGCCATGGCTGCTCCACTTACAATCCAGCTCCCTGCTAATGCACCTGGGAAAGCAGAAGATGGCCCAAGTTCTTGGGCCCCTACACATAGCTGGGAAACTCAAATGGAGTTCCAGGTTCTTGGCTTCAGCCTGGACCAGCCCTGGCTATTTCAGCCTTTTGGGAAGTTAACCAACAGATGCAACACATTCTCATGCTCTCGCTCTCTCCCTGTCTCTCCATCTCTCCCTCTGTGAGTGAGTGAGTGAGTGAGTGAGAGTGTGTGTGTGTGTGTGTGTGTGTGTGTACGTGTACACCTTTCTCTCTGTAACTCTGCCTTTCAAGTAAATAAATCTTGGGAAAAAAAATGTATATGGGGGCCAGTGCTGTGACGTAATAGGTTAAGCCTCCACCTGCAGTGCTGCTATCCCTTATGAGTGCCGGTTCAAGTTCCAGCTGCTCCACTTCTGATCCAGCTTTCTGCTATGGTCCAGGATGGAAGATGGCCCAAGTGCTTGGGCCCCTGCACCCACGTGGGAGATTTGGAAGAAGGTCCTGGCTCCTGGCTTTGGATCGGTGCAGCTCCGGCTGTTGCAGCCAACTGGGGAGTGAACCAGTAGATGGAAGACCTCTCTCTCTGCCTCTCCTTCTCTATGTAACTCTGACTTTCAAATAAATAAATAAATAAATCTTTAAAATAATAATAATGATGGTGATGCCTTGCTGAACTTAAGAGCACAGCTGAATTGGGTTCCACAGGCTGAAAAGAAAATCATGATTACAAAAGAGCCTCTCTTCCCAGTGCTCACTCCCAAAGACAGTGTGTGTTCTGAGAGGGGAGGCCACGCTCCAACAAGCAGCCACCACCTTGCAGCTTTCGCTGAAGTCACAAGGTCAATGCCAGTGTGATCCGCTAAGGGAAAGCTGCTGCTGTGGAGACTGGATGGGTTTATGGCATCAACATCCGATTTATGATGCTCTAATCACATTCATTAACATTCCAACCAAGACTGCTGTCTTCCATCTGAGCGGCTTCCCAGACGTCGCTTTATAGCCTGAAGATAACAAACAATGAAACATGAATATTTTCGCAGGTCTGTGAAAATATCTAGCTTTCCTAGTCTGCCAGGGCACTGACAGTTATAGCTCTCCACAAATACTGCCGAATGCTTCTTCCCATTTTTACTAACAAAAGGGATCAAGCACAGATGTCATGTGAGATAATGCAGACTACTACGCAGTGTTCAAATAATACACACACGGAACATTCCCTAATGTGGACAAAGGAACAGAGCAGGCTTAGAAGTAGCACGGTGAAGTCCACCTTCCCAGCCCAGTGTGCTGATCCCTCCTCCTCGGTCCTTGCCCCCAGGCTCATCGAAGTTTGGACAAACAGGAGTACTTTGAGGACACCAGCACTGTAGCACAGCAGTAAAGAAACTGCCCATGACACCAGCAGCCCATTTGGGCGCCAGTTCATGTCCCGGCTGCTCCACTTCTGATCCAGCTCCTTGCTAATGGCCTAGTAAAAGCAGCAGGAGATGGTCCAAGTGTTTGAGCCTCTGCCACCCATGTGGGAGATCTGCAAGAAGCTCCTGGTTCCTGGCTTCTGCCTGGACCAGCCCTGGCCATCGTGGCCATTTGAGGAGTGAACCAGTGGATGAAAGCTCATGTCTGTCTGTCTCTCTCTCTCTCTCCCCCTATTCCCTCCCTCCCTCCCTCCCTCTCTGTAGTTGACTTTCAAATAAAGAAATAAAAGTACTCTGAGAATGTTTCCTTCATACTTTCACTTGACCTCAGAAACCTGACCTCAGAAGTACTTACCCTTCAAAAAACAAAAGAAAAACAATAGCTGTTACAGGGTCGGTATGGGATCCTGGGGGTATGTTTTGTGGCCATGAGAAAGTAGATAGGAGAGGCACAGCTGATAAACTCCAAATTCTCATTAACTGTTTTCATGTCCAGGAACTATTTGGTTTTAAACTTTTTTTTTTATTTATTTTGAAAGTCAGAGTTGGGACTGGCGCCATGGCACATTGGGTAAAGCTGCCATTTGCAGTGCTGGCATCCCATATGGGTGCCAGTTCAAGTTCTGGCTGCTCTACTTCTGATCAGGCTCTCTGCTGTGGCCTGGGAAAGCAGAAGACGGTCCAAGTCCAGGCTCCTGGCTTCAGATCAGCGCAGCTCTGGCTGTTGCGGCCATCTGGGGAGTGAACCAATGGATGGAAGATATCTCTCTCTCTCTCTCTCTCTCTCTCTCTCTCTCTGTCTTTCACTGCCTCTGCCTCTGCCTCCCTGTAACTCTGCCTTTCAAATAAATAAGAAATAAATCTTTAAAAAAAAAAAAAAAGAAGTCAGAAGTCAGAGTTAGAGACAGACAGAGGAAATCTTCCATCCACTAGTTCACTTTGCAGATGGCTGCAACAACCAGCGCTGGGCCAGGCTGAAGCCAGGGGCTTCATCCAGGTTTCCACATGGATGTCAGGGACCCAAACACTTGGACCATCTTCTGCTGCTTTTCCCAGGCCATTAGCAGGGACCTGGACTGAAAGTGGAGCAGCTGGGACATGAACCAAAGCCCATGTGACCCTGGTGTTACAGGCAGCAGCTTTACCCACTAGGCCACAACAGCAGACTTGGTTTTAAACTTTTAGCCTTGATCTTGCCCTGAACCCCCTGATTCCTCACCCAATCAAGGGCATCCTGCTCCTTCATTTTCCAGATCACAACCCTCTCACCCTCACAGAGCTACTGCTTTACATTAACACCAACCACGCTGCTGCTCTATTTCCCACCAATCCGTACTTACAGGGGGGGCACCCGGCAGGACGATCAGACAGGAATAGGTGAGCAGGAATTTCTGCCAGCCCTGTCTTGTAACTCCACCCCCTTACCTGTCAATCCAGTGCATCCACTTTCCCATAATGCACCTGTGTCTCTGCTGGGATCGGGAAGGAGGAGATGCCATGATGGCCAAATGGAAGTTGGGCTCCACAAGGAGGTACCATGAAACTCCCAGAAAGTCTCATGTACACTGAACTCTACCCCATTTGTAAATTCAGTTAAAGCACCAGCCTCCTACCTCAAAATAGACAGATAACATGGGAGCAGCCGTCCTTTTGCTCTTGGCTTCTGGACAATGCTATGGATTCTTCTTTGTCCTCCAACTCTCTCCATCTCTCTGGCCCATGTATGTCGGGTCTCTCTCCATGTAGGGAGGCCCACACTCTCACATGAATGGACATTCACTCTCTGTCTCTCTCAAATAAACCCTGCTCTCACTTGTGCCCTGTATTTATGCCTCTGCTCTGTGGGTACAAGAACATGGAATAAAAATTGAGATATACAGACCTTAACAATACGACTTCTAAGTTTATTGTATTAGTATTCATGTTACTGGAAGACTAAACTTAAGGCTGTTATTCTATAGGCCGTGCACACAAGGTGGCAGGAGTTCAGTGGTCACTGGTCATAGGACCAGTGGCTCAGGTAACACAAAAAGGGCAACAGCTGGACAGGTCTTGAGATCGGAGCCGAAGCAGCACAAAGGCAGTGGGCTAAAACGTGGCCTGCCCCAGAGGAAAATGTCCACCAGCAGTCAGGATGCCCGTGTACCACACCGGAGTGCCTGGGTTCAATTCCCAGCTCTGATTCCTGACTCCAGCTTCCTGTTAATGTGGATCCAGAAGCAGTGATAGCTCAAGTAATCGAGTTCCTGACACTCATGTGGGAGACCTGGATTGAGTTTCCAGCTCCTGGCTCCAGCCCCAACCCAGCCTGAGCTGTTGAGAGCATTTAGTAAGTAAACCAGCAGGTGGAAGCTTGCTCACTTCCTCTCTCTACCTCCCATTTAAGTAATTTTAAAATTTTTGTCCCATCCAAGAAATCACTGCCAGCTTAATCTTCCCAATCCCAACAGCCTTTCCTGGTCATGATTCTTTCAGTCCAATCCACCCCACCGCCTGACGAGCACAACGCAAAATTCCTTAGCTGGTATTCACAGCCGCCCAAGGTCTGGCCAAGACACACACCTGCTCTGTTTCTGCCCCACCCCTTCCTTGTCTCCACCCCAGCCAAGAGAATGAGTCCTGTTTACTTTCACAAACCCCAGCTTCTCCCTCTGCTGATGTTTTGTTCATGCTGCTTCCAATATTGAAAATCTGTTTAAACTCTGCTTTTCCGCACTCAAATATTGAGCCTTCACTGTGCCAAGCATTTCTCAAATACCATTTAACAAAGGAAGAAAATGCAGTCCCACTTGTACCAAGGAATCATACCTGTCCCCCAGCCAAGACACTTCCTGTCTTGTAATGTTCCTAGCATCTTGGGTGTTACAACCCTGATCTAGCTTCCACCCTGATTATTTGTTAGGAAGCTAAGAATAGTGAACAAGAGAGTAAACCTTCGTAAGAACAGGCACTGAGAATGCCAGGCCCCTTGAGAACAGAGAAGAGGGTGCTTTGTTGCCAAGAGGTGAAGATAAGCAGAAAGGGCCTACCATAGTTACTCCAAGAAGGTCAAGAGTGTGACCTTGGGGAAGGTGGCTGTTACAAGAGCAGGGAGAGCAAAATAGACTGCAAGTGTTGAGCAAAGAAAAAGCACAATTTAAGAAGATGGGAACAGAGAGGGGGGCAGCTTGTGCCGTAGCCGGTTAAAACCACCCCTATGACCCCGCCATCCCATTTGAGCAAAGGTTCAAGTCCTGGCTTCTCCACTTCCGTTCCAGCTCCCTACTACTCTACCTGCAAAGTCAGCAGAGGACCGCCCAGGTGCTTGCGCCCCTGCTGCCCACAAGGGAGATCCAGACGGAGTTCCAGGCTCCTGGCTTCTGTCTGGCCCAGCCCTGGCTGTAACAGCCGTTTGAGGAGTGAAGCAGTAGATGGAAGATCTCTCTTGCTCTCCCTCTCTCTGTAACACTGCCTTTCAAATAAATCTTTTTAAAAACAAAGACATTAAAAGACATAGGGTGGCCTGTCTTCCTAGTGACACACATGCATACCACAGGAATCTCAGAGGCTCCCAGCCACTCCAGAAGCAATCCTAGCCAGCCTCGTCCCTCTTGGCAACCCACTTCTGCACCTCTTTCACTGCCACCTAGCCCAGGGTCTCCCTCTCCCTTAGTTGTAACCCAAAAAAGCAACTTTACACACAGAAAATCCGGGACCCGACAGCTTTTCAACTGATCCATCTCAGCGAAACCCTTGTCAACAAACAGAAACCCAGCATCCTGGGGTTTCCTAAGATCCAGACAATTGCGGCGCTGGCACACCGGGTTCTAGTCCCAGTCGGGGCACCGGATTCTGTCCCGGTTGCCCCTCTTCCAGGCCAGCTCTCTGCTGTGGCCCGGGAGTACAGTGGAGGATGGCCCAAGTCCTTGGGCCCTGCACCCCATGGGAGACCAGGAAAAGCACCTGGCTCCTGCCATCGGATCAGCGCGGTGTGCCGGCCGCGGCGGCCATTGGAGGGTGAACCAACGGCAAAGGAAGACCTTTCTCTCTGTCTCTCTCTCTCACTGTTCACTCTGCCTGTCAAAATTAAAAAAAAGATCCAGACAAGCCTGCCCTGGAAGAACAGTGCAAATATCAGCTCTTCACGACCAACCAGAGGTTTTAAAATGCATTCATGAAGATAGTGAGCGGCCTGCATTACTAAAAGGATTAAGAAAACGAGCATCATTTAACAGTCATCTGTGAGCCAGTACTTTATACTGTTTTTAAAGCTGTTATAATATTAAAATCTCATGCAGCACAATCTTCCTTTAATGAAAGGATTGCTGAAAATCCACATAAGCTGACCCAAGTCACAGCTAAGAACGATATGGGGAAAACAAAATTCACATACTCCTAGCAGTAATTTCTTTTACGAGCCTAGATAGGACTACGGTGCAAGGGGAGGGAAGCTGCTGGAAAGACATTTTTTTTTCCAAATATAAATTACACACCATATATGTCCTGGATATCAGACACTCACACGTGACCACTTTAGTGATGGCCAAGAAAGTCAGGGGCATCATGAAGACATCATAAACCCCACCTTTGCGATATCCATGTGCTAGAAGTTACAGAATGTGATTTCAAGGGCATACTACAGCTACCTCTTACACTTAACATCCTCAAGTCGCCCTTTAAAAACAGTTGGAAACCTCTACCAATAAACGTTAGCTCACAGATCCGAGAAGACAAAGAATCAACAGGAAACGAGATTATAAACAAAGGCATCAAACACCACAAGTGGTCACTTGAAAACTGGAAATGCAGTAACCGTACCCCAGCCCTGCGGTTTCATTTTCAGATTCAGTGATGCTTCAAAATCCCTGACACTTGGGGAGGGCCTACGGCCTGGCAGTGAGGACCCCAGTTGAGACACCTGCATCCCATATCAGAGTACAAGCATTCAAGTCCTGGCACTGCTCTGGACACAGCTGTCTGCTTATGCATACCCCCCTGGGAGGCAGGTGATAGCTCCAATTGTGTGGTTCCTGTCACCAAATGGGAGATGTGGACTGTGCCCCCAGCTCCCAGCCGTGGCAGTCATTTGAGAGTGAACCAGCACCAAACAGCAGTGCTCTGTCTCTGACATTCTGCCTCTCAAATAAGTAATTAAATAAATTAAATAATTGCTTTTTAAATCTTAACTCTCAGCCGGCGCCACAGCTCAATAGACTAATCCTCCGCCTTGCGGTGCCGGCACACCAGGTTCTAGTCCCGGTCGGGGCGCCGGATTCTGTCCCGGTTGCCCCTCTTCCTGGCCAGGGAGTGCAGTGGAGGATGGCCCAAGTACTTGGGCCCTGCACCCCATGGGAGACCAGGAGAAGCACCTGGCTCCTGCCTTCGGATCAGCGCGCTGCGCTGGCTGCAGCATGCTGGCCATGGCGGCCATTGGAGGGTGAACCAACGGCAAAAAGGAAGACTTTTCTCTCTGTCTCTCTCTCTCTCACTGTCCACTCTGCCTGTCAAAAAAATAAATAGATAAATAAATCTTAACTCTCAGGCTGGGTGTTTGGCACATCAGTTCAGACACTTCTTGGGATGTCCACATCCCAAATCGGGGTGCCTAGGTGCAAGTCCCAGCTCCTCCACTTCCAATCCACCAGCTTCCCACTAATATGCACCCTGGGAGGCAGAAGATGATGGCTCAATTACCTTGGTCCCTCCCACCTTTGCAGAAGATTCATTTTGAGTTCCGGGCTCCTTATTTGAGCCTGGCCCAGCACTGGTTGTTGTGGGAATCTAGAGAGTGAACCAGCAGGTAGAAGATTGAGATCTCTATCTCTCTGCCTCTCAAATAAAATGAAAAAATAAATTAAAAAAAAAATGGTTTTAACTTAGCTTTCACACTTCAATATTAGGGTCTTAATCACAAGGGTTCCTTGATCTAGACAAGTTTAAAAAAAAAAAAAAAGATGTTTTTATTTATTCGAAAGGCAAAGTTACAGAAAGGCAGAAGCAAAGAGAGAGAAAGTGGTTTTCCATCTGCTCGTTCATTCCCCAAATGGCTGCAACAGCCAGAGCTGTGCTGATCTGAAGCCAGGAGTCAGGAGCTTCCTCCAGGTCTCTCACACAGGTCCAGGAGCCCAAGGACTGAGCAATCTTCTACTGCTTTCCCAGGCCATAGCAGAGAGCTGGATTTGAAGTGGAGTAGTCGGGACTTGAACCAGCGCCCACATAGGATGCCGGCACTGCAGGCAGCAGCTGTACCCACTACCACAGCACCAGCCCTTCTAGACAAGTTAATATTGAAGATTGCCGTTTCTCTCCAGCTAGATGTGATTATAGCCAGGTGTGTGTTATTTTCTAATAGTTTGGGAAATAGCCGTTCGTATACTTCATCATTTTGCAATCCACTGTGGTCTGTCCTATATGAAATACAAGAAAATCCTTCCCAGGTCTTTTGAATCTTTAAAGACTAGTTGAGCTGTGAGTAACTCAGGAACGCTCTCAAACTACCCAGGAAGTCTTCGCACAGGAATTTCCCAGAAGTCTCTTCTTTCTGGTTTGCAAACTGATGTGAGCCCTCCGAGCAGACTGCAGCAGACTCGGTGCCGGGCACCTCAGACATGGACCTGGGATGCTGTGTTTCGCCCAGCAATGACTGAACCAACTCCCACCCAGAGCTTTACAAAGCACCCTCCAGCCCTGACCCAGCGAGCCACCCAGCTCCGGCAAAGCCGATCTCTCAGCGCTGGTTCTTGCTGAGCTAAGGAAGACTCTCTCTGCTGACAGCCATTTCCACAAAGGAGTATTCTCTAACTAGCAGCTGACTGGGCACCACAAAGCTGACAGCGGAAGAACCCGCTCCTGAAAATGTGCTCATTGCATCCTGATGACAAAAGGCACACGCCATGGAGAAAATGCCACCAGCACCCCTTGACATGACAAAACTGTCAAAGACAAAGCATTGCGTTCCTCACGAAACCCACACAGAGCAAAACACACCCAGTACCTGATCATTCACCAGCACTGTACAAACCATGAGCAAAAACAGGTACACGTTTTCAGCATCAAATATCTCTGTGACCACACCCCAAACACTCATCACAATTAAACTCAGTACAACTCCGTTTCTGTAAGACATTACTGTATGGCAATATGAATAATGTATATATATATTTTTTTAAATTACTATGCCTAGAGGCTGGCGCTGTGGCATAGCAGGTAAAAGCCTTCACCTGTGCTGCCAGCATCCCACACAGGCGCCAGTACGAGTCCCAGCTGCTCCTCTTTGATCCAGCTCTCTGCTTATGGCCTGGAAAAGCAGTGTAAGATGGCCCAAGTACTTAGGACCCCGCACCCACATGGAAAACCTGGAAGATGCTCCTGGCTTCAGATCGGTCCAGCTCCAGCCATTGTGGCCATTAGGAGAATGAACCAGCAGATGGAAGACCCTTCTGTCTGTCTGTAACTCTGCCTATCAAATAAATAAAATCTTTTAAAATTTTTTAAAACATAAAAAATACTATGCCTGGACCTCAAAAATTTTTGCATCTTTAATTCCATTTTCCACCAAGTTTTTGAAGCATTTCCCTATTGCTCCTTTCATAGTTCAAAGTCACAATGGAAAGACTATTCTGTGACTTAATCTTTTTTTTTTTTTTTTTTTTTGACAGGCAGAGTGGACAGTGAGAGAGAGAGACAGAGAGAAAGGTCTTCCTTTGCCGTTGGTTCACCCTCCAATGGCCGCCGCAGCCGGCGCACCGCACTGATCCGATGGTAGGAGCCAGGAGCCAGGTGCTTTTCCTGGTCTCCCATGGGGTGCAGGGCCCAAGCACCTGGGCCATCCTCCACTGCGCTCCCTGGCCACAGCAGAGGGCTGGCCTGGAAGAGGGGCAACCAGGACAGAATCCGGCACCCCGACCGGGACTAGAACCCGGTGTGCCGGCACCGCTAGGCGGAGGATTAGCCTAGTGAGCCGCGGCGCCGGCCTGTGACTTAACCATTTATTTCACAGTCCTCCACAATCAAGGCAGCTCAACTCAGTTTCTCAACCTAGAAATTCAGATTTAAAATAGACCCCCAGAGTTTGGCACTATGCATCAAAAACTACACAAAGATGACCCATTTATTCTATTTCCAAAAACTTGATTTCCATGGAAATATTGAGGCATACACAAAGATTTGTTTATATTGCTATCATCCACTGTAGCAAATAGTTGGAAAGAAATCTAGATTAGTAATTTTCTGCTAATTAATCATAAGTGTGGTACATTTATGAAATCAAACACCATTAGCATTAACATTTTTTAAAAAAGATTTGAAAGACAAATCTACAGAGAAAAAGAGAGAGAGATCTTCCATCTGCTAGTTTACTTCCCAAACGGCCACAAAGGCTGGAGCTGGGCCAATCCAACCTCAGGAAGCAGGAGGTTCTTCTGGGTATCCAAGTGGGTGCAGGGGCCCAAGCACTTGAGCCATCTTCCACTGCTTTCCCAGGCCATTAGCAGGGAGGTGGATCGGAAGTGGAGCATCCAGGACTTCAACCAGCATCCGAGCAGGATGCTGGCACTGCAGAAGGCAGCTTTACCTGCTATGCCATAGCTCTGGCCCCTAACAACATTCTTAATAAAATATTTAGCATCATGGCAAAATAGCCTCAATATAAAAAGAATGATACCATCTTTAATTAAAAAAAAAAAAAAAAAAAAAAGAACAAAATTAAAATGTCATAGCATGAACACAGTTTAGGACCTGGGGAAGGAGGTACTTGAAATACAAAAGCCAGGGATCGGCTTTGTAGTGTAGTAGGTTAAGCTGCCACTTGCAACGCTGGCATCCTCTGGCACCGCTTCATGTCCCAGCTGCTCCATTTCTGATCCAACTCCCTGCCAGTGGCCTGGGAAAGCAGCAGAAGATGGCCCAAGTGTTTGAGCCCCTGCCACCGATGTGGGAGACCCAGATGAAGCTCCTGGCTTCAGCCTGGCCCAGCCCTGGCTGTTGCAGCCATCCAGGGAGTGAACCAGAGGATGGAAGATCCAACTCTGGCTTTCAAAATAAATAAATCTTTAAAAAATTTTTAAAAGACATAAAAGTCAGCCTGCAATTATTATTTGAAATGTGCATGTATAACCTGAGCGTCCCTAATAGGCTTACACTATTCCCTAGCTGGCCGGGTCCAGCCCAGTGTACACATGGACAAGTATCCCAGTTTAGCCAAAAATCAAATGGTCAGCACACCTATCCGCTAACAGCTTTCGGGACCAAAGTAAAGGAAGTAACCATTACCCACTAAGCCTGCAGGATGAGGTCCCCACTGTCAACTCCCAGATGGAAGATTCTCCTCTTTGCCTCGTTCTCTGGAGCTCCCCAAGCAGGAAGGTGAAGGACAAAGGGCTTCACCCACCCAGGCTTCGGGCTGCCCTTTGTGCCTGGGCCTGTCTGTGTTCCAGCTGCTGCTGCTCCTCAGCGCAGCCCCACAGACACTCCCAGAGGAAGCCACTCCAGCACGACTCCTTCATGCCTCTGCTCACCTGGCACCACTTGCCTTTCCTGTCACCTGCACTGTTCCACCCCAGAGCCACTGCCCCGCCTGGGCCACACTCAAGGTGAGGCTGACCTTTCCTGACCTCGAGCGCTTCCTCCTTCTGACTGGCAGCCGCGTGTGACTTCCCTTCTCAGGGCCCTCTCCAGAGAGGACAGCAGAGGGGAACCCCCACTCAGAGTCCCTGGGCCCCGCAAGGCCACTGTTAACTCACCTGGGATTTCTCCAGCCTCCTCCCTCCACGGCAGCCCAGTGACGGGATGATGAGCACAGCACTGCACCAAATTGGCAGACACTTCCCACTCCAGCTCAGGCCCGGCTTGCCAGGCTCCCTCCTCAGCAACATCCACACTTCCTTTTATTCTCAGGGGGGCTGCTGTCATCCCCACCTAGCTGGCCCCATGCAAGATAGGGCATGTGGCTCAAAACACAGGTACAGAGAAGAGAAGTGGGCAAGAACTTATCAGCTAACTCCACACACTGGCATACACAGCCACAGCCCAGATGCAGACAGAACCAACCCCACTCCCAGCACTTAGGAGGCCAAGGAAAAGACAGAGTGAAATGAATGTAAATACTAAAGGGATAGTGGGTGTGTTTTTGCTTTTTTTTTTTTAAGAAAAATAAGGATACTATCATCCTTATTATAATGAGACTTTCTTGCCATGCTAAGTATTTTTCTGAGAACACTGTTAGCAGCTAATGGATTAATCTCATAATCATGTTCCAAATTTTCTAGTGAGAATGCACTAATTTGAAAATGAGGAAACTGAAACCAAAAAACACTGAGTATTCATGATGATCAGATGATCAGAAACTGGTAATGCTGAAAATCACACAGCTTTAATACAAATTACTCAAGTAATTAGGGTATGGTGCTCAGAGTACCCATGACTTACAACAACATCGTCTCTCTTACACTTAGGCAAGCCTGTAAGAGTGTTAAAACTCCTGAGAAAATTACAGTGGAATGGTGCAGCTCTTTTAAACAATATTCCTCCATGTAAACTTCCAAATAAGAGGACATACATTTGGGAGATAAAGAGATTACATGTTTAGCACCATGAAAAGCTTAGACATTAAAGACATGGCATGGGCACTGCCGTACAGCACATTAGGCTGCCTCTCCAGACACTCGCATGCCCTAGCAGAGTGCCTGGAAGAGTGCTGCCCCCACCTCTGCTTCCCATCCAGCTGCCTGCGAACACACCTGGGAGGCAGTCACTGATGGTTCAAGTACTGGGTCCCTGTCACCCACAGCCGGCAGCTGGGTGGAGTTCCTGGCTCCTGCCCTCAGCCTGGCCCACCAGGCCTGTTGTGGCCATTTAGGGAGTGAGCCAGTGGACAGAAGACTGATATCTGTTTCTGTCTCTCTCGCACACCTTTAAAATAAATAAAAATGAATAAATTTTTTAAAGACACAAATGCTACACGGATCCCTTGTTTTGAAAACAGGACAGACAATAATTGCTTTGGAATAACATAATTTAAACTGAGTTTAAAAATAACGGGTGATTTTTCCCCAAAGCAGATCCTGCTCTTCCCTTCTGTCAACGTGATGGCCATCCTGTGGGCTCCCCAGTGGAAGGAAATGACAGGTCACCTCAGCATTCTTCCTCTTTCTCACCTTCCCGGCTGGACAGAAGGCACTGCTGAGAAAACCATCCCCTGGACACCGCACCTCCCACAACCTGTCCTCCCCACCGCCGTCAGCCTCTTCTCCACCCGCTACCAAGCTCAATGCAACGACAGCCCAAATGTGCTCCTGATCTAGTCGTCAAAGGCCCCCGTTACCTGTGGTAGAGTGCAGATCCCATAGCTGTTATTCAGAGCTCCCCAGGGCCGCTGCCTTGCCCAGGGCCAGGATCCAGCACACACGTGTGCTTGGCGGTCCCCAGAGCCGGCGGCGTGGCTGCCCTTCTCACCACTTCTGCTCCAGCCTGACTCCTCTTGCTCGCCCCGGCACAGGTTCTCTGGGGCAGCCTATGGCCCTGCAGCACCGACATCACCAGAGAACACACCGCAGACTCCAGGACCCCATTGCAGCCCTGCTGGATGGAAATGCTGAGGACAGGGCTGGCAGACAACTGTAATCCACAAGGAAACCCCCCACATTTCCCACGCTGACTTCCTCCCTGTCCTCAGACGTGATATGCACCTTCCTCTTCTGTCCCCAAGACCACAGGACAGCTCCTTCCTGCCTTCCCTAACCCCAAGTGCCCCTCCCAGCTCAGAGCCAGTCCCTCCCTGACCAGTGGACCTTCTCACTGTCATCTTCTGAATTCCAATAGAACTCACTGCCAGCACCTTTCACTCAGTGACAACACAGCAAGGACGACAATGCAAACATCAAGAGCAGAGACTGTAAACAGACTCCGCACAATGTACCCATTTTGAGCAAACAGTAGTGACATCCAGGAACAACCACGTGACTCTGAACCTGAACCCAGGTTGGAAAAAAAGACGGTCAATGACCTGTGCACCTCTGCAACAGTTTCTGTCTTGGTTTTTGTTTTTTTCTTTTAATTTTAAAGACAGAGTTACAAAGAGATCGTCTATCCACTGGCTCATTCCCCAAATGGCCACAACAGCCGGAGCTGGGCCGTGCCCCAACAGTGAGCCCACGTGGGTGCAGGGGCCCAAGCACTGGGGCCATCTTCCACTGCTTTCCCAGATACATTAGCAGGAAGCTAGATGCCAAGTGGGGACTAGAACCAGTGCCCAGAAATGCCAGCCCCTGAAAAGTTTCTTGATGGGAAAAGGGAAACAGCCATTGCTTGCTTACTACAAACTTCTCATTCCTGCCCCAGGATTTTAATCCAAATGGGAATAGGGGGCAAGGACCACCAAAGACCCAGAGACCAAACTAACTACAGTCAGCATAACCGCCGACGCACATGTTCATGTGGCAAGCAGGTCTGTCTCCACCATGTCTTCTAGAAAGCAACCTGCAGGGCCAGCACGTGGCGTAGCAGGTCAGGTCGCCACCTGTGATGTCAGCATCCTACATTGGAGCCGGTTTAAGTCCCGGCGTCCCGGCTGCTCCACTTTCGATCCAGCTCCTTGCTAATGTGCCTGAGAACACAGTGGAGAATGGCCCAAGGGTTTATGCCCCTGCACCCACGTGGAAGACCTGGAAGAAGTTCTTGCTTCAGCCTGGCCCAGTCCTGGCGGCTGTGGCCGTCTAGGGAGTGAACCAGCAGATGGAAGAGTTCTCTCTCTCTCTCTCTGGGTCTCTCCCTCTCTATATATAACTCTTTCAAATAAAAAAGATTAAAAAAAAAAGGGGGGGAACACACACACACACACACACACACACCCCGTCACAGCCAATCTCAGATCCAGCCCAGGGCCGGGTTAAAAGGTTGCCACACACTGTAAACATGAAGCACATCTAATTTTTTCCCAGATCTCAGTTGCATTGTCTCAGGTGATATGAAAGACAAAAAGGCCCATTTCCTCAAGAATGGGAGCATCTGTATATGAACCCCACCCTCACCCCCACACTGTGTCTCAAAGTTAAGCAAATTTAGAAAAAAAAAAAAAAAAAAGCCTGAGCCAGTGTCAGGAGTATGGGCTTGTGCTGGCACCCCCAACACCAGCTCAGTGGGACGCACAGATCACAACGAAGGGTAACCACGTACTGGATGTACCGGCTAGACCCACACAGTCCCTGCCCAGGTTGAGGATTCCAGTTTCTCAAGACATTTCCTTACCTACAGGGAACAGATTCTGGTGTTTGGACATTAGGTGATTTCAAGACACAAAATAGACAGTACACAGTGAGGACCAGGATGTGCGACTTCACCTACGTTACTCAAAGTAACAAACAGCAGAGTATACTCCTCTAACTACTCCTGGCTCCTGTTACTCCTTAGAAACGCAAACTGCCCCGGTCAGAGTCTACTCAAGAAGCTGCTGGAAACTGTGCACCCATGCGTCACCCTCGACGTCTAGTCAGAGTGATTCATGGTTAGGGATCTGCCCATCTGACAGGAAGGTGACATCTCCAAGCCTCAGGGTCAGCGCGAGGCCAAGTTTGAAAAACACAGCCTAGCCAGACGATTCTGTTCAGCTACACAGACCGTAATTCAATTGACAAAGCCAGAAAACCAAATTTCCTGATGCTCAGAAGACACAGCCACACAGCTGAAACCACCACGTTCATCTCCCAAGAGTTAAACATCAGTGCTGCATACTTACATACTAACTAGGAAACTGTCCGTGATGGGTGCACCCTAGGACTGGTCTAGGCCCGCCAGACACCTGCCTCAGCACCTCAGTGTGGCTGCAGGGCACGGGCAAGGGAAGACAAGATACGCTTCTCGCACAGCACAGAAGTCACCCGAAACGGTCACCGAGCACAAGTCCTCAAAACGCGACAGAATCTACATGAACTACAGCATGCTGCCTATGCTAGCATGCAGGTGCCCAGACCAGGAGCTGTGACACCACCCACCACCCCACACACACACAGCCCAGTGACAGTGACAGTTATGGGGCAGCTTCTTCCTATCACTAACTCTTAGTAGCAACACAGCCCCAGGTCAAACTGAATTAAACAAATAGGCACAAGGAAGCAATGGGGGCCTGCAGATTTTCTCTACCACTTGTTTACCCAAAGTTCTGGAACTCCAATTCCTATAACACCTGTTGTCTATGCGGACAGCACAGCTGATCTCTGAGGACAAAAACAGGCTTGACATTAAACGAGAACTGTTAGAATGCTGTGACATCTGCAAAGGACGACTTGCTTATTAGCGGTCGTGCATGGTGCCCACTGGTGGGTCTCTGGAGCACCAACATACCAGCAGCAAATATATCGTTAGGTGGGGAATCATACAAGATTAGAAGCTATACTCACATTTTTTGTGATGACAAAAGTCTGTATTTGGAAAAGCATGGAAGCTAACTGAATGCCTGGATTCAAATCCGGGCTTTGATGCCCAGTGCCATCGTGTCCAACTTAATTAACTTTCCTGTGCCTTCATTTCCTAGTGCTTAACATTAGACATTACAGTGAGGATCAGCTAGTGGCATTGCACCTTAGGACAATACCTGTTATCAGGGGTCAGGGTCATGATACAACAGGTTAAGCCACCACCTTCAATGCCAGTATCCAACACAAACAACAGTTCAAGTCCAGGCTGCTCCATTTTCATTCTCTGCTCACATACCAGGCAAAGCAGAAAAAGATGGCCCAAGTACTTGGGCCCCTGCCACCTATGTGGGAGACCCAGATGAAGTTCCTAGTTCCAGGTTTCAGCATGGCCCAGCCCCAGTCATTACAGCCATTTGGAGAGTGAACTAGTAGATGGAAGACCAATAAATCAATCAGTCTTTCTCTGTCTCTCTCCCCTCCCCTACACACACTGTCACTCTCCCTGTCAAATAAATAAAAATAAAACTTAAATAAAAGTAAATATGTATTCTACAGAATGGAAAAAATTCAGAAGAAAGGGACAAGAAAAACATTGATCTCCAAATCACCCTTACATAACCCATATCCGAAAGACACTCTCTAAACCCTATAGACACAAGCCCAGGTCACGGACTCCACCTACACACACTCACACACAAACCAAACCTGTCAAACCACATCAAGCACCTGCAGAAGCAAACACGGCCATGCACATTCCACTGAGAAGACTGAGTGCTTTCCTAGACCCCGGAGCTCAGATTCCAGCTGGAGAACCCAGGACAAACCAGGTCAGAAATGCAGAACAAATGGAACTGGCCATCAATCTGCTATGACGACCAGGGCCAGCTGCAGGAAGCCCACATGGATACGAAGATATTAACAGTCAACATCCACACCAGGCTAGCTGCATGCCAGGCACTACCCGAAATGCCTGACATGTATGAATTCATTTCATTATCACAGCAACCTTAGGAATGCCATTATCCCCATCTGACAGCTGAGGAAATTGGGGCACAGCGAGGCCCAGAACTTGCCCAAGCTCAGATGGCTGGAGAGGCAGAACTAGGCGTGAATCACCCAGGCAACCAGGTTCAGGCACCTGTGTCCTCTGAACCAGATGTGCCACCTCCCAAGCAGCTGCACCATCTATTTCAGGTGCTCAAGAACTCACGGAGGACTGAACCACCACAAAAAGCAGAGAGGCCCGTAAGGCAGCTTCCAGCAGCTCTGAAACGTGCCTCTTTCAGGGCATCCAGATTCCTAATGTGTGGCTCATATTCTTTTTTTCTATTATTAAAGATTTACTTTTTTTTGAAAGGCAGAGTTACAGAGAGATACAGAGATACAGAGATTCAGAGAGAGAGATCGATCTTCTATCTGCTGGTTTACTCCTCAATAAGTATGGCTGGCACCAGGAGCCTGGAACTCCAGCCGAGTCTCCCAGGTGAGTGGCAGGGGTCCAAGTACTTTGGCCCTCTTCCGCTGCCTTCCCATGCACACCAGTACAGAGCTGCACCAGAAGAACAACTGGGACTCATGTTCAGATAAGGATGCCTGTGTTGCAGGCAGCAGCTTGCTCCACTGTGCCATAGCACCAGCCCCTGTTGGCTCACATTCTAAAGACCAAGGAGAGAGAACCAAGAACCCTCCTCTTCTTTAAAAAAAAAAAAAATTATTTTATTTGAAAGTCAGTTACACAGAGAGAGGAGAGACAGAGAGAGACAGAGCGCGAGAGAGAGCGAGGCGGGGAGGGGGGTGTCTTCCATCCGCTGGTTCACTCCCCAGATGGCCGCAATGGCCGGAGCTGTGCCGATCCGAAGCCAGTAGCCAGAAGCTTCTTCTGGGTCTCCCACACTGGTGCAGGGGCCCAAGGACTTGGGCCATCTTCTACTGTTTTCCCAGGCCATAGCAGAGAGCTGGGTCAGAAGTGGAGCAGCCGGGTCTCGAACTGGCGCCCATCTGGGATGCCGGAGCTTCAGGCCTGGGCGCTAACTCGCTGCACCACAGCACCAGCCCCCTTCCTCTTTTCTTTACACCATAGGAATTCCCTATCATTACTGTGATTTCAGGCTTTTAAACTCAGAACACATGCTTTTTAACACACTGTTTTAGCCCTTGCCCTGAAAAACACATCATTGCTTTTAAACCCTTACTCCCCACAATGACCCTGGAAGCCACACACTAGAGCACATTACAATGTCACTTTGTTGTCTTATAACTCAGGGAACAACACTGAAACCCACACAGAGAGCTGAGCCGATTCCCAGCACAAAATTTAACACACCACGTTGCTTCCCAAGCTGTCATGGGCAGCTGGAATATTAAAACAAGAAGCCTTCCACGGCCTCTTATTATCATGGGCAACATTCCAAGGGAAGTTTATATTAGCCAGCCAAAAAAGCTGGTCCCACAAAATAACTAACTTCTCTCCCCACGTGGCATGATGGGATGCAGAAAAATTCAAGCATGGGACCAACTGGGGAAAGTGTTTAAAAGGAAGAAAGATAATACACACACACTGAACATTCACGAAAGTAAGGTCACACTAACCCACAATAAACAAAGAAGGGAAACGTTTCAAAAAACCCTATTTTCATAGCTGCTTCTTATGAAGAAAGACTCCCCTTCCACTAACAAAAACAAAACAAAAAAAAACTAAAGCAAAAATGAGAAAGCAATCTACCAGGTACTTTGTACAAAAAGCGGCTCCTTGTATATCACCTAACCACAGAACGCAGCCATTCTGACACAATCTTTCCCAGTAACTTCCACAAGAGTTCCACCTCACCGCTTATATATATTGCTTTTGGAATTCTAATCAGTTCCGCCCACCCAATGACTCAAACTGAAATATATCAAGAGATATGAACAGCTGCACTCAGCCACCACACCAAGAATAGCCTTCAGGAAACCAAGCTCCAGTTGGAAAAGAACATTCAGAAACCCCTCTTGGCTCAAGAGAGCACTACACATGGGAAACCTCCCAGGCGAAAAGGAAGATGCCTGCAAAAACGTGGCAGTAAATTCACAGAAGACCCTACCAGTAAACAACTTGGACGATCTTGTGGCCCACTACACCCCAGGATTGTGAACTTCTATGTTCTTAACTAGAATTCTCTGGGTGACAAAGGATCACTAGGACCTTGTCAAACATTCGAGAGAGAGAGAACACTCAGAGGTGTGACAGCTCACCCAGCAGGCAGCACAAGCCACCCGTCAGCCAAAAAGCCTGGGTTCACTTTTCTTCACGTAGCCTTCTCATTCACCTAGCCCACCTTGCCTGAAACTTCCCATCTGCACAGAACTGACAAAATAACAATAATAAAATAGCTGCCAGGTGAGGGGAGAAAAGCAGGACAGGTAAAATCTGCTAAGTGACAAGCAGACAGAATCTAAGGAGATGGGGTCAGAGTCCCTCACAGCTCTCTCGACATGTCCTGGACACTCCGCCAACCTGAAGGACAGCAGGCTCCAGGGCAGTTTCAGTGTGGAGACAGCACACCGCGGCAGGGACACAGAAGTGGAGAAACCACCTAACACTGGCCATACAGCAAATCATTCACTTGGCTGCATGAATGGAGCAGAGAGACAACTACATAGTCAAAACATCCGGTCAGCAACACCTACTGTGTGCTTTCGTACGAAGAATGCAAGATTCTACCCGGCTCCAGGAAGAAGGTTCACGTTCTGTATGCAGTGAGCTCATGTGCCAGGCTTTTGCATTTATTATTTCATTTAATCCTCATAATCCAACGACACGTGAGCATGTGTGGTATTTCCATTGCTGTCATGAGCTGCTGGTTGTGTCCCTGTTGAATTCCGAATGCCCAGAATGTGACTATATTTGGCCAAGGGAATCTGAAGAAAATGAATTTTTTTAATATTTGTTTTATTTATGTGACAGGCAAAAAGAAAGATAGACAGACAAAGTGCACTTCCATCCATTGGTTCACTCCCCAAATGGCCACAAGAGCCATCATCTGTTGTCTTCCCAAGTGCATTAGCAAGGAGCTGGATTGGTCAACAGTGCAGCCGGGACTCCAACCAGCACTCCTACTGGGTATGCCAGTCTCGCAAATAACGGCTTAACCCGCTATGCCACAATGCTGGCCCCTGAAGAAATAAAAGTTAAAACGAGGTCATTAGGCTCTAATCCACTATGATTCATGTCCTTATAAGCAGAGAAGACCAGGACATAGATAATGGCACGAAGGTCAGACCTGTGAGAACAACCCTCTGAAAGCCAGGAGAGAGGCTTCATGGGAACAAGCCTGCCCTTACCCTGATCTCATACTTCCCATCTCCAGAGGTGTGAGAAAACACCACTGTGGTTTCAGGCATACTTCACTAAGGCTGCGCGAGCAGACTGATCCAACTATGGTACAGAGATTCCGAGGCTCAGAGAGACTAGGCAACTGGATCAAGGTCACGGGGCTGGTATGTAGCAGAGTTGGAATTAGAATCCAGGTCAAAATGCAAATTACCTTTCCCAAGTTAAGTACTTAGCTTGGCACAAAGTGCTCAACAAATACAGGCTCCAATTTTAGTTGCACCACATGACTAAAAGTTAAATGCAGTGTTCAGAGATAAAGCCATGAAAGAATGTGACAAGGGCTGCAACTCCTAAGTGCTGGCCATGACAAATACTACTGTATTGGTGACTAGAGATTTGAGGTAAGTTCAGTATAGAAGTAGATTCCCCAATCACATCACTCACAGCAGGACCCGGGTGACACTGGCCGAGGCATTGGTGACAAGGACGGAGGGGTGGCTGGGAGGGACACACACTCCACCTCCATGTGGTCAGAAATGACAGCCCCAGAACACTGTCTTGTCCCTGCTTTTCTCAGCTCCTGTCTCTTATCTGGAACATGTGCATAAAAGACAGAATTGGGAGCCAGGATATGGCACAGCAGGTAAAACCACAACCTGCAATGCCGGCATCCCACATAGGCACCAGCTCAGGTCGCAGTTGCTCCACTTCCAACCCAGCTCCTCCCTAATGTCCTGGGAAAAGAAGTGGAAGACAGTCCCAGTGTTTGGGCCCTTGCCACCCACGTGGCAGACCTGGATGAAGCTCCTGGCTCCTGACTTCAGTCTGGCCCAGCCCTGGCTGTTGGGGCCATTGGGAGAGTGAATCAGTAGATGGAAGGTCTCCCTCTCTCTCTGTAACTCTGAGTTTCAAATAAATTTTAAAAACACTTTTTAAAAAAAAATAAAACTAAAAGAATGATTCTCTAATTCTTCACATTGAATTACTCCTAGCCCACAGATGTACTATGGTTAGAGCAAGGTGACAGTCACTTGGGGCTCCCCACCCCTCTATCCCCAACATACTTCTTAGTTCCAGCCCACTGGCTTTTAAGCCAGGATAGAAAACAGGATTCATCAACAGCTCCCTGTAGTTTTTAATCTTAAATGACCAGTCAACGAAGCACGTTAACCAATGGGAAAAAAACCATTGCAAATAAATGCCTAATTTTCAAGCAATTACAAATAAATATATAGCACTAAAGCTACGTTGAATATAAATTTCAACTCTGATGATTCAGGAGGGTTTTGTGGATCCACAGGGTAATCATTACGAGTGTTAATCATCAGTGCAGAAAGAACCTATTATCCTATGGGAATTCCAGGCCTGCAAGGCCGGCAAGCAGGGAGCCTGCTCTGTAATGAGAAGCATAGTGCTCATAAGTGAAACAAAGCCCTTTGTGCATGGTTGATTTTTAAGGTTAGCAATATGGTTAAAAATCACACAGAACAGGGAAAACAGGTTAACCTAGATGCCTATGAAATTTACATGTATTTTCTAAACAGGGGATCATTTTAGGTTTACAGCCATAGGCCACTATGGATATTTCATTTTCCCTTCTTCCTCAAGAACATTTCCCGAGTGAGCTTGCTGAAGACCAGACCAAGGGCCGGCGCTCTGGCGAAGTAGGTTAATGCTCCGCCTGAGGCACCAGCATCCCATATAGGCACCGGTTCTAGTTCCAGCTGCTCCTCTTCCAATCCAGCTCTCTGTTGTGGCCTGGGAAAGCAGTAGATGATGACCCAAGTCCTTGAGCCCCTGCACCTGTGTGGGAGACCTCGAAGAGGCTCTTGGCTCCTGGCTTCAGATTGGCACAGCTCCAGCCATTGAGGCCATTTGGGGAGTGAACCAGCGGATGGAAGACCTTTCTCTCTGCCTCTCCTTCACACTGTCTGTAACTCTACCTCTCAAATAAATAAAATTAGAAAGAAAAAAAAAAGACTAGAATACAATGAAGAAATGCTTCATCATTAAAACTGATCAGTGCTACCTTCAGGTATTATCCAGGTCCCCAAAGCACTGCTATCACACTGCATAGGTTCCCTCCTTTTTAAATACATACATAAATATTTAAATAAAAACATGAAAGTTGTCATCCACTTTGTTTGGTTTCTATCACCCATTTCTACTGAAAATGTCAAAAATATTATGCTTTTTCAAAGCCATATAAAAATGTGGCAGATTACATTTCTATAATGAACAATTTCATTGTTCTAGTATGAAGTTTCTGGTTCCTGAGAAAATTCAGCACGTAAAATTCATTTAATTCCTTTTAATTCCTTTTTTTTTTTTCCTTTTTTCAAATAAAGAGACTGCTTTGACAGGAAGCAGCAACTTGGCAAATAAGTTACAAATAAACCCTCAAGTTGATGTTAATAGCAGATTCTTTAAGATTATCTGGCAGTAAGTTTACAATGTTTCCAGACACTTAAAACCACTCAGATGTTCTCTCAGGAAAGGTTTTACAGCACAGTGAGGCTGTGTAAGTATGCCATGATTCATTCAGCCTGAAATTGGGCTGTAGAGCTGACGTACGGAGAAGGGGGACCAGGGGACGACTTGGCAGCAAAGAGGACCCAGAGAGGACAAAGATGCCAGCCACAGTAAAACTGCATCAGGAAAGCCACTTCCACCAAAAACACAAGCTTCAAGGTCAGGAGCCCTAATTTCTCCTCCCCTGAATATTCAGCAGCTAGGACACCAGCCTACTCAATATTTGATATATACAAGCTATATCAACTAAATATTTTAAAGTCATCCTGAAATGTACCATAAGTATTTTTTTCATGCCTTAAGATCTGTACCATTGGTATACTCCCTAGTGTACTTCTATAGTAAGAATCAAGATTCCATAGTCTTGCATCTTTGTCTAATTTATCTTTCCTATTTAAGAGATATTCCCTTGATCAAATGTATTACTCCCTGGCCTCCATCCCACTCATAGTTATTTTCCAAGTTGCATTTTTACTACAAACAGGATTGTAGTTTAGGAGAAAGTTATACCTTTTTTCCTTCCCAGTGATCATTCCTCACAGTCTCCTGATACATTTCCTGGTCTTCTTTCACAGGGGCAAATGCAGCTATTTTTTTAAGATATCTAAGTACCTGTCAGTGTTCACCACGTACTTCAACATTCTAACATCAGATTTGCAAGGAAACTAAATTCTTTCCCAGGATACCATAATTTTTTGCCATGTGTATTTAAGGGAAAAAAAAAAAGTAAAGCCCACAGCTCATACTTATGAAGGCTTCTCTTATATTTCCCCAGCCAACGTTGACTACAAGAAGTTAAATTAATATTTACCAATCTTTGGCCCTGGAGAAGTAAAGGCATGTTTTGAGAAGAGAGATCCTGGTTAAACAAACTTAGTAATCAATGGATTTCAACAAAGCTCAACAGATTTCTTTACTGCTGAATTTGATTTACTTCACTATAATCACTGCACAGTGCACCTCCAAGATGGAACAGAACAGGTCCTGAGTTCCAGGAGGATTTTCAACTTCAGATACTGTTTTGCTGGAGCTTCTTCCTATCACCGCTAGCATTCCTCAAGAACACTGAGAAGTACTGGGCCAAATCGTAACTTGGGTTTTTCTTCAGAATCTCTAACACAGCAAACACATCCATTATCCTTCAGCTTGTCAGGGAGGAAAATGGATGCAACCCACTGAGACGGACACACGCACACCCCTGTGAAGTGTTCTCTGTATTGCTCCCACATGGCAACACTCGCTTGTAGATTGTGCAAACTTCATTCAGCAGCATTTCCTACGTAGATGTTAAATGACTCAGATGTAATGAATTATGGCAAATCGTTAAAACAACTGACAGTGTCACGATGGCTGTATTTCTCCACATCCCTGAAATGCAAGACATGACATCACAGTTAGTCCAAAGTCTATGCTAAGGATTAACTCGGAGTCTAAGAACACCTGCTGGGTTATAAACTGGGTCTGGAGTATCCAAAAGCCCTAAATATCAGAAAAGCTGTGCCTACCTTTATTACATACGCAAGGGTTGCATGGCCCAAAATATATTTTTAAAACACTCCTAGTAGACCATGATGTTAAAAATAACCCACAGCTCCTTTACATATGTCATATGAAAAAAGCACTTAATGTATGTTTGTTGACTTAATTTGTTCCAAGTTTAAGCATCTTCAGTTTAAAAGTCACTATTTATGACTGCATGGGTGATGATGTGAAATTAACCATTACTTCCCAAGTCACCTCTGACAGAACAATCTTGCCTTACAAGAGCTGTGCCTGGCCTAAGTTACTTTCTTTTTCTTTTTTTCTTTTTTTTTTTAAGGCATCATTTTTTTTTAGGTTTCCCAAGTGATTCCAACACAGAGTGAGTTGAGAACCACTGTTTTATCATATTCATCTTGCAATAAATCATATATTTCCTTTTTACGGGTCTTCTGTCTTATATCACTAACTAACTCATCCTAGTTTACTTTTCTTGTGTTTATACCCTGCTTTTTTTTAAATTAATTTATTTATTTGAAAGTCAGAGTTACACAGAGAGAATAGAAGCAGACAGAGAGAGGTCTTGCATCTGCTGGTTCACTCCCCAATTGGCCGCAGCGGCTGGAGCTGCATTGATCCAAAGCCAGGAGCCAGGAGCTTCTTCCAGGTCTCCCACACTGGTGCAGGGGCCCAAAGAATTGGGCCATCTTCTACTGCTTTCCCGGGCCATAGCAGAGAGCTGGATTGGAAGTGGAGCAGTCGGAACTCGAACCAGCACCCATATGGGTTGCTGGAGCTTCAGGCCAGGGCGTTAACCCACTGCACCACAGCGCCAGCCCACCATGCTTCCTTCAGTATAAAATCTGTTATCCTTCAGAACTCCTGGCAAGTGCAACAGAGAGTATCTGTGTACCAGAGAGCTGCTCTTTGATAAGTAGCAATCCACCCTACTCCCCATTCCAGTCCATTTAATTGGGGGGGGGGGGGATTTACAACAGAATTAACTTCTCTTTTATTGTCACCTCATCTACCCCCAAGACTTGCACTTTTCCTTTACACTTACCAGGCTCCCATTCTGTATGTTTCAACTAATCTTTACAAGATCCAACAACACTAGACAATGTAATCAGCTGGAAGATAATTTATCATTGGCAGCATACTTAGCCTTCAAAAGGAATGATTTTCTTTTTTATATATATTTTATTTTATTTAATGAAAATAAATTTCCAAAGTACAGCTTATGGATTACAATAGCTCCCCCCCCCCATAACTTCCCTCCCACCCACAACCCTACCCTCTCCCACTCCTTCTCCCCTTCCAAGGAATGATTTTCTAATGGTGGAGAACCTGGCATTTTCTGATGTGGGCATGAACATGAAAAACACAGTAGAGAGAGTGAGTGCTGAAAGATGCCACTGTCAGTGTTATACTGGTACCAGAAGGCCAAAGCAAGCAGTACCTCATATAATACAACTCATTTAACCTTTCACTTTCTTCTATTCTAGTAAAGCCTTCTTCAAATCACTGTAAAAGCTGCTTAGGGTAAAGTCTTTTGGCCCAGTCAAGACATCAGCATCTCGGGGGCAGTACTGTGGCACCGCCTGCATCCTATATGGTCGCTGGTTCAAGTCCCAGCTGCCCCACTTCCAATCCAGCTTTCTGCTATGGCCTGGGAAAGTAGTAGAAGATGGTCCAAGTCCCTGGGCCCCTGCTCCTGTGTGGGATACTGGGAAGAAGCTCCTGGCTCCTAGGTTTGGATTGGCTCAGCTCTGGCCATTGCAGCCAATTGGAGAGTGAACCAGAGGATAGAAGACCTCTCCTCTCTCCCTCTCTCCCTTCCTCTGCCTCTCTATAAACCTGCCTTTCAAATAAATAAATGAAATTTTTAAAAAAAAAAAAGACATCAGCATCCCAAATCAGAGTCCCTGGGTTCAATTCCCAGCTCTGCTTCTGACTCTGGCTTCCTGCTCACAGGAACCTTGGGAGGCGGCAGGGATGGTTCAGGTCGTTGGATTCCTGCCACTCACATGGGAGACCCAACTCCCGGCTTCAACCTGGTCCAGGCCCAGCTACCTCAAGCATTCAGGGAGAACATCATCAGATGGAAGAACTTTCCCTCATTCTCAAATAAATAAAACAATGTTTAAAAGGTGCTTAGCTGCAATCAGCGCAAACGTTAAGAAGAGTCCAGTATTGTAAAAAGTGAACAAGCCCATAAATTCTGAATGGACAGATGTCCCCGTTTACACCGTTTGCTATCATTTGGTTCCAGGATTCCAGGTAATTACATTTTATAGAGGATAAATTTTTAAGCCTGACATAATTGCTAACTCCCCAAAAAAAGCATTCCTTGTATTCATGCAAGGCTGCTGCTTTTCTTATAGGACTGAGAATCAATCCCAACGTCAAGTTTTGAATCAGAGAGGAACCACTCAACACTGCAGGCTCATGTGGTTTCGATCGAATGCTATTGCCACACCCACCCAAAAAGCACCAAAGAAGCCACACGCACAAATGCACAACACCAGTGAATACACTTGTGGTCAGTGAAGAAATTACTGCTGCAAGGGGAAAACCCTAGAGAAGGTTTAAACAATTTTTAACAAATTTATCTCCTGAATACTATAGAGATTAGCCCTAAGTATAAAACAACTGCTGCTCACAAAAACCTTTTCTCCAGTTCTCACAGGCTCTTTAACTTCATGGTCTAATACACACCGTTTTCTGCAACCCAGCAAGCTAGCAGCAACCCAGGACCTCCCATCTCACAGTCTCACCCACTACCCACCAACGGCACAATTTTCCTGCCACCCCAGAAGGGACCAGCCCTCCATCAAGTGGGACACAGGGAAACCAGCCACAAATAAGGAAATCCTAGCTCAGCTGGGTATATTCCCTGGAATGGGATGGCTGGATCATATGATATATCTATTTTCAGACCTCTGAGGAAACTCCATACTGTCTTCCCTCCATAATGCTTGTACTAGTTTACATCCCCACCAACAGTGGATTACGGTACCTTTTTCCCCTCATCCTCACCAGCATTTCTATTTTTTAAAAAAGATTTATTTATTTGAAAGGCAGAGGTAGAGAGAAAGGTCTTCCATCTGCTGGTTCACTCCCCAGATGGCTACAACAGCCAGAGCTGCACCAATCTGAAGCCAGGAGCCAGGAGCTTCTTCTGGGTCTCCCAGAAGCAGATGCAGGGGCCCAAGGACTTCAGCAATCTTCTACTGCTTTCCCAGGCCATAGCCGAGTGCTGGATCAGAAGTGGAGCAGCCGAGACTCGAACCAGCACCCATGTGGGATGCTGGCATGGCAGACAGTGGCTTCACCCGCTGCTCCACAGTGCCAGCCCTTGGGTATGTTTTGATAAGCAGAATGGAGGGCAGTTCGCTTGGCAGACCTTTGCATAACTGATAATCTAGTTGAGTCTCTGCATGCAAAGCAATGTCAGCTTCTAGGTACAGTTTGTCTATTTAAAAAAAAAAAAGTCTGGGTGCTCAGCATTTGTATTTTTTTTTTATTTTTTGGACAATAGCTATTCTAACTGGAGTGAGGTGAAACTTCACTATGGTTTTTATTTGCATTTCCCTAATGAAAAGAGTTATCTGTAGCCCCTGTTTACAGCAGGTCAACTCACAATAGCTAAAATACAGAATCAACTCAGATGTCCATTAACTGATGTATAAAGAAAAGGTGGTGTACATATAAATGACAGAATACTACACAGCCATAAAAAATAAAATCCTGCCTTTAGCAACAAAATGGATTAAACTGGAGACCATTATGCTTAGTGAAATAAACCAGACCCAAAAAAGACACAGAGGCACTTAATGCTGATTTGAGTCCCAAACAGTCTGCTTCCAATCCAGCTTCCTGCTAATGCACCTACGAAGGCAGCATAAAGTGCTCCCCTACCCTCTGCCCTGCCAAAATACATGGGCCCCTGACACCCACCTGGGACACCAGAATGGAGTTCCAGGCTCCTGGCTTTGGCCAGGCTCAGCCCCAGATCCCTCTCTCCCTCTCTCTGACACTTCTGCCTTTCAAATAAAGAAATCTTTAAAATTTAAAAAAAAAAAAAAATGTCCTTAGCAACTTTTCAGCAGATCACTGACCATCACACAGCATGCCCGCTGAGAAGTGCACACTAGAGAGTCAAGGGCAGGACACATGGGGCAGAGATGCAAATGTCAATGTGGTCGGAAAGTCCTCACTGAGAAAGCACTGGACCAGAAACCTATTACAACCACATTATCAGCACCAAAGAGCAGGAGCCAAAGAGTGAAGAGTTTCTTCTGGGGGTGATGAGAACATTCCAAAATCGACTGTGGTGATCATTGTACATATCTATAACACACAAAACTCAATGAATTATACACCTTGTTTTTTAAGTTCTCTTCTGTCTCTGCCTTTAAAATATAAGTAAATGTATAAAGAGGTCTTAGGTCTGCTGGTTCACTCCACAAATTCTCTCAACACCCAGGGCAGGGTCAGACTAAAGCCAGAAGTGGGGAACTCAATTCAGGTCTCCCACATGGGTAGCAGGGACCCAAGTACTTGAGCCAGTATATGCTGTCTCCCAGGATGCACACTAGCAGGAAGCTGGACTCAGAGCCAGGACTCAAACCCAGGCACTCCAATTTGCAGGTAACCCAAGAGGCACTTTAACCACCACACCAAATGCCCACTTCAAATTTATACTTTAAACGGGTGAATTATGTGTGTGATTTATATCTAAATAAAGCTGCCAGAAAAAAAGTATCAGCAAAGACTTTGTCATACGTAAATATACCAAATTCTTTATAGACAAAGATGGAAAATGGTCTCCTTCAATAAAGACATGTTTGTCAAACAAGTAAAGCTATACATGTTAAGTTATGCTAAACATGCTAGGGTCAGGTTTGTGCTCTGCCTGCTTCTCTTCTGGGTGCTGGCAAGGTGGCATTTGGGGCAAACCTGTTCTATATCACAGGTGACTGAGAGGGCCAAACACCAGATTCAAGGGCAGCCAATAGTCATGCAGAACAGTAAGCAGGAGCCAAACCTGCTAACCTCTTCCAAAGAAGGACAATAGATTCTCTTAGAATCCGGACTAAAGAATCGGGAAATGCTGTGTTACTTACTATTAGCAGGTGGGTCTGAGAGAACACTCCATAGAAACTCTTGAGGAAACCCAGATTGGGAGGAAGCAGAGCTTTGAAGAAACAGACGCTATGGGGGCTGCAGGGGACAGGACGTTGGGAAAGGGAAATCAAGATGATGGGCAGGGAACAGACAAGACCGGGAAGACCAGCTGGGTAGCACAGCCGTCTCCTGGAAGCCAGACAGCCCCTGGTTCACAGCGACTTTCTGGTTCTGGTTATCAACTAAGCTAGGAAACATGATCGTTTGATGTAGATTTTTCATCCCATCTAAACAAGTCAGTACATCCTGCTAACGTCCCATCTAGCATCACTCATCCTCTCACAGCACCTGCACTGCCACCATCCTACACCAAGGTCCCTCTCCTCAGGGACAGCCTTTTTCACGACACAGGTGTCCATGAAGGCCCCTCTGGTTTTAGTCTGATGAGAAAACCTAACACTCAACCACACAGAATCTTCGTTCCATGGTTTTTATTTCCATAATTGGACTACCAGTTTGGGTAGGACACTATACTTTTTCATCTCCCTAAAATCAGTGCCAACATAGTTCACATTATCAGTGCTCAATGAAGACCTGCTGTTGAACTGCTGCTAAATGGAAAAACACTACGGACATCCTCACCACCAGAATTTTTAGCCATTTTTGGCAGATCCAGAAACTGGTTCATTCCACAGCCACTCCCATCTGTGTTCCCCTTGCCTTGGTGTACAACACTAGCTGGTCCACAAATAACTCTTCCCAGACTCACTTGCAGCTTAAAGCAGCCATAGGACTACTGTGGTCCATGAAATAAAAAGAGAACCTGATTGGAGATTCACAGGGAAGGCTCTTAGAGTTTCCCTCCTCTTTTTTCCCTCCAAGAAAATGACTCTCATGGTGAGGCACCTTGCAACTGTGATGAAGAAAAGCCAAGAAATCTTTAGACCTCAACAACAGCCAGAAACCACCTGCCACTGTTATAGGAGGGGGAAGAAATCACCCACGGGGTCAGGTCTGACCCTTTTTTTTCTGATGCCTGCAGCCTGTTGTTTCTGACACAGAGCTCCTCAATATGTGAGAGGGGTGGGTAACCCAATATAAAGCAAGGACAAAACACACAGAGACTGACTCACAGTGGGACCACAGACATACAACACCCCTACCCTCCCTAGCGACAGGTCAGCCTCGGAAACAGATAGGCAGCCCCTCCCCCACCGAAGTACAAAAGTAAAGCCACTCCCCAAAATACTTTCAGCAGCTTGCCTAAGTTAAGGCCCCTGTTTAAAGAAAAAAAAAAAAAAAAAAAAAAGAGGCCACTTGGCTAATCCTCCGCCTGCGGTGCCAGTACCCTGGGTTCTAGCCCCGTTTGGGGCGCCAGATTCTGTCCCGGTTGCTCCTCTTCCAGTCCAGCTCTCTTTTGTGGCCTGGGAGTGCAGTGGAGGATGTCCCAAGTCCTTGGGCCCTGCACCCGCATGGGAGACCAGGAGGAAGCACCTGTCTCCTGGCTTCGGATCGGCGCAGCATGCCGGCCACAGCGGCCATTGGGGGGTGAACCAACAGAAAAAGGAAGACCTTTCTCTCTGTCTCTCTCTAACTCTGCCTGTCAAAAAAAAAAAAAAAAAAAAAAAAAAAAAAAAAAAAAAAAAAAAAAGCCCACTCTTGTTCTTGGTGAGATGACACTGCTATTCCTACAGTTATGGTCCCTTCCCAAGTACAGTCAAGTGGAATAGAATGTCTCGCCATTATCCACACAAAATTAAGTGGAAAGGGAGGCCACGAACACAGAATGTCCAGGATGGGCTTATCAACGAGAACTGGTTATGCAAGAAAAAATCTGCAGGAGTAAAAAATGTACTTTCCAAGTAAAAATTTTAATTAGAATAAAATGACAATTTGTTCCTCTTAAAACAAATACTTTAAACATTACAGCTTTGGTTTTGCTTAAATAATTTTTCTTTTATTATATCATTATTCTTTGGGAATTTTTTTTCAAAGCTGTTATTCTGAAAGCATTTTAGTATTTCTTCGAGGACTTCGATCTGCTATAAATCTAACAAAAGAACACAAAACTTCAATGTGTAACAAATCTTTTTGTTGTTTGCTTCCTTTGTGTGAAACAAATTTAACAGGAATAGTCTACTCTTAATCATGTGTAACAGATTTCACCCACACTGTCTCTATAGGGGAGAGACTAAAGAAAAACCATCATGCATGCATGGTTCGGCATATAACCCAAACAATCAGGAAGGAATTCAACCAGAAGAAGTGAACTACTGGTTGGCACCACCACAGAGCTTTTCTAGAGCCCGCAGAAGTTCCTGAACACTGCCCCCACCGTGCCCCAGTGCCTGCTCAGACTGTCCCCATGATCTGAAGATTCTCGACTCAGCTGAGGCCAAAACCACCTTCTCACCAGACCCCAGCCCCTGTCACCTCCTGCGCCTATGGTTTGGTGGGCTTTCATCAGATAATATTCAGCAGGAAACTGCCAAGCCTACTCAGACAGCCTCAGATGATACAAAGTTACTTCCTTAGAAAAGGCACTTTCTGCCTCAAGTTGACACCTGAACACCAGGAGGAAATTAAAGACTGCATTCTCTCACACTTGAATCTGCTTCTTTGCTGAACCTCCTCGCTAGACTTCATGGATTCCAACAGTAATATTTCAGGAGCCAGATGAGGATTTACTCAGCACCTTTATCCAACAACCAAGAGCCGGGTCCCATGCTAGACAATAATAGGAAAGGACAAAAACACACACTGAGAGTTCACCGAGATCTGAAGTGAGTGAGCATGATGAGGGGAACCAAGGTGGGTGCTGTGGCACAGCATATTAAAGCCCCAGCCCACAGAGTCCACATCCCATATGAGTGCAGGTTCAAGTCCCGGCTGCTCCACTTCCAATCCTGCTCCCTGCTAGTGCGCCTCGGAAAGCAGTAGAAGATGGCTCAGGTCCTTGGGTCCCTGCACCCACTTGGGAAACATGGAATAAGATCCTGGCTCCTGGCTTTGGATTGGCTCAGCTCCAGCCATTGCAGCCATTTGGAGAGCAAACCAGTGGATAGAAGACCTCTCTCTCTCGCTCTGTAACTCTTTAAAATAAATAAATCTTAAAAAAAAAAAAAAAAAAAAAAAAAGATGAGGGAAACCAAAGTCCTTAGGAAGTTGAGAAACAGATGAACAGAAGACCCAACTATGAAACGTCACGTGTCACTTGCTCAGTCCATTCCTGTCTCCACATCAAGAGGAAGAGCCGCACTCAGTTGAGTTATTAAATGGTTCAGTCTCAATACTTTTCTCACTCTCATCCTGATGCAAATTTAACATACATGAATGTTATGTAAGCAATACAAAAATGGTTTCAAAAGGAAAAGAATAATACTTTAAAATATTACACCTACTTGCACGTGTATTGTTCTTTAGTAGTGCACACAGATAAGAAAATTGACTTCAGTGAAACAACACAACAAAACAGCTTATGAACTAGGAAGCAGGACAAAGTCCAAGCGGCCACTCAGCAACAGAGTTAAGAGGGCTGGGCAATCCTTTGGCTCCACAGCAGGAATCAGGAGACCAAGCTGTGAACTCCAGCTTTTCACATGCAAACTGAGGTTTATTACATTTACTATTAGGTCAACTCTGAAACCCTTCTAAATGGACCAAAACGAATTCACTGATATGGTCTATGATTTTGCCCTATGACTGACTGTGGACAAAGTTCTTAACCTTCTGGGAAACAGGTTCCACACAGGTGAGTTAGGAGGCAATCTATTTCAAGGATACATTTGGAATACCATCACCAAAGACAACGAAAATACCTCTAAACAGAAAAGGAATGGCTGTTATTTGGTGTAGCGATTAAGACGCTGCTCATGACACCCACATTCCATACCAAGAGTGCTAGGTCAAAGTCCCAGTTCCACTTCTGATTTCAGCTCCCTGCTAATGCACACCCTGGGAGGCAGTGGGTGATGGCTCAAGTGCTGGAGTTCCTGCCACCCACCTGGGAGACCCAGATTGAATTCTGGGTGCCTGGCTTCAGCCTGCTCAGCTTCAGCTGTTGTAGGCATTTAGGGAATAAAAACAGCATACCAAAGATCTCTTTCTCTCTCTGCCTTTCAAATAAATACAATTTTTTTGAGAAAGAAAAGTATATTCCTTTAAGAGAGTTAAGTAATAAAACCCTCTTCTTATCAGTGATAAATCAGGTAGGAATATGACAATTATACCAGACTATCAGTACAGATCAAACCTGTGTGCCTTTGAAATCATGAGTAACATTACTTTTATATTTTTTTAAATTGTTTTCCTTAAAAAACAAACAGAAGTCTTTATTTTTTGAAATATTAAACAGAAAAACATAGCCAATATTCCAGATCATCTGAAAATGTCTTCCTTTCCCTTGATTTTTTATTTTTTTTTTTATTTTTATTTTTTTGACAGGCAGAGTGGACAGTGAGAGAGAAAGACAGAGAGAAAGGTCTTCCTTTGCCGTTGGTTCGCCCCCCCAATGGCCGCCACGGCCAGCGCGCTGCGGCCTGGGCACCACGCTAATCCAAAGCCAGGAGCCAGGTGCTTCTCCTGGTCTCCCATGCGGGTGCAGGACCCAAGGACTTGGGCCATCCTCCACTGCACTCCCGGGCCACAGCAGAGAGCTGGCCTGGAAGAGGAGCAACCAGGACAGAATCTGGTGCCCCGACCAGGACTAGAACCCGATGTCATCAAAAGACAGCAGTTCTTTTAAACTGTTCTTTTAAACTGATATATCTTCATTTTAATAAAGCCAATATATAAAAATGAATATCCACACACACAAAATTGGCTATGTGATTATTCCCTTTAAAGGAATCATTACAAGAGCTGACGCTGGGGCATAGCAAGTTAATCGTCCACCTGCAGTGCCAGCATCCCATATGAATGCCAGTTCGAGTCCCAGCTGCTCCACTTCTGATCCAGCTCTCTGCTATGGCCCAGGAAAGCAGTAGAAGATGGCCCAAGTCCTTGGGCTCCTGCACCCACATGGGAGACCCAGAAGAAGCTCCTGGTTTCAGGTGGACCCAGCTCCTGCCACTGCGGCCATCTGGGGGAATGAATAAGGGGATGGAAGACATTTCTCTGTCTCTGCCTCTGCAACTCTGCCTTTCAAATTAAAAAATCTTTAAAATAAATGAATTATGACAAAACAATAATCAGCAGTTTGGTTACATCTAAACTATGAATAAAATACAAACACACACACATACACAAAATGCTCCCACAAAGTTGTGTATGTATTAATTCCATTCTAGTCTAGTTTTCTTCCCGACATAAATGCTGGAGTTTGGCAATGTGCTCACTAAACGGATGCCACAATCTCAAAAAGCATCAACAGCCAGCCCCACCCCCGCTGCACCTGCACAGGGCAGGCCTCCATCCCCTTCCAAAGGTCAAACCTCAGCATCACCAGCTTCCACCGGCGTCCACTCCCGCCCCACTCCTTTCCATCAGCCCTCACTTGGCCCACTAACTCAGGAAATGTATTCTCAGTGTTAGGGCTTCTGGAAAGAAAACTTCAAAGTCACAACATACACAAGTCTTTACCAAACTGCCTCTGTTTTCTGGACAAAGCAGCACTTTCTAAAATCTTTTAGCTCTATGATCGCCAAGATAAATGGGTCCTGCCATAGTCAGGCAGATGCTGCCAAAAGGCACTCACTCATCTTACAGCCAACAAAAAACTGTTAACTGTGGTTAAATGATACATCCTGTTTCTGGATGTATGACTCTTCATCAACAGATTAATTTGCATAACAATGCAAGCCTTTTGAGCAGTATTGATTAAGATAAAGCAGCCATTTCTAATAGGCCTCAAGAGTTCACTGAACATTTAACTTAACCATCTGGATTCTCCTAGTCTACCAACAAAAACAGTGCAAATAAGTCATCTCACTACTTTCAAATCCTTAGCTACTACTCAGCATCCACAATAAAAGGGAAAAAGGACAATATTTCCAAAGACTATCGTGTAATTTCAGAATAAAATAAAGTCTGTCTCTCTCTTCACACACACACACACACACAACCACACACACAACTTTCCTAGGTGCTTACAGGGCTTCGCAGTTGATCTCAATTTCATAAAACCACTGACAGTATATAATTGATAGTATATAAAATTAGAAAGAAAAAATATTTGCTCTGATTCACATTCAAGAAATATTTTGTTTAGAAGGAAAAACGATGTAAAATTACTCAACCCACTCTGCTAGATGAATTATATTCACAAAGATCAGGTATTCAAAACAATACTTTGTTACTCTAAAAATAAACAGGGGCATTCTCAGTGTCAGAAATTTAAATTAAGCCAGAAAACCACTACTTAATTTTAAAAATAATTTCTTAAACTATAACAAATTAAAAATATTTAAAGATACTGTAAAGTTTCTTTCACAATAATCAAAAAGTTGTTTTGCAATGATCAGTGGCTAAAACAGTGTAAGCCACAGACATCTTTTTCTATCAATCTTTTTTTTTAAGATTTATTTTATTAATTTGAAAGAGTTAGAGAGGTAGACACAGAGGGAGAGAGAGAGAGGTCTTCCACTGCTAGTTCACTCCCCCAAATGGCTGCAAACAGCCGGAGCTGAGCTGATGGGAACCAGGAGCTTCTTCCAAGTCTCCCACATGGGTGCAGGGGCCTGAGCACTTAGGCCATCCTCCACAGCTTTCCCAGGCACATTAGCAGGGAGCTGGATCAGAAGTGGAGCAACGGCGCCCATATGCGATGTGGGCACTGCAGACCAGGGATTTAATCTACTGCACCACAGCGTGGGCCCCATCAACAACCTTTCTATGGTTTAAATGTTTGTTGCCCTTCATCCCCACAGTCTTACACTAATGGTACAAAGAGGGTAAAAACTAAACCCATTTGTGGTATTTGAAGGTTAGGGCCTTTGGGAGGTGAATGAATTGGCTATTTGAGTAGAGCTCCCATGATTAGATTCTGGTGGCTTCCTTGGAGACGGCACAGTGGCAGATATTTGCACTCTTGCTGTGTGATGCTTCCCAGCACCTCAGGGCTGTCAGCAGGAAAGCTGACAAACTAGTGGGGCCCACCAGATCTTGGACTGAGCCAAAAGAAATCTCTTTCCTTATAAAGTTGGCCAGGTAATTCACTATAGTGATGAAACACCAACTAATACAAAGCCAGGCCTTATAGCACAGGAAGCGGCAGGAACCAGTCTTCATTTCCACCCTCTCACGGTTCCACCTCTCCCTCCACCATCTGGTTAGCATACAGCAGGCAAGCAATGGGGAAATACAGGAGGCATTCTTATTTTGACTTGCTATCTTCAAAGTCCTGGTTTGCCACATGCACTCCCTAGGCCCAGATCAAAACACGGTGACCAAGCAGTTTCAGAAGTACAAATCCATGTCTGTCTTGAATCTCAGTTTCTATTTTTCAAATGTGTACAGCTTTTTGAGTATTTGATGCCCACACCTTGGTATGCTTAGACATAAGTACATACCTGTGAAACCAACAAAGCACCATCACAAATCAATGCCACCACCTCCCCAAGTTTCCTCCCACCCCTTTTGGGTTTTATCTGTTTTCCTTCTGTCATATGATCACTTAATTGAAGATCTACCCTCTCAAGAAATGTTTCAATATTGTTAACTCTGAGCTCTGTAGTGTAGAGATCTCTAGATCTTACTTATTTTGGCAGAAGCATAATTTTGTACCAGACATCAGCATCAGCTATTTTTTCCTCCAGCTCCCTTTGTCCTAAGTTTTGGCTTTCTGTTCAATCACTTGCTGCCTACAACTTCATTCCAGTGGCTGGTACAACAATTCAGGCTGGTCCAAGTATACCATCTTTACCTTTTTTTTTTTTTTTTTGCAAATAGAGTTAGACAGTGAGATAGACAGAGACAAAGGTCTTCCTTCCGTTGGTTCACCCCCCAAATGGCTGCCACGGCCAGCACGCTGAGCCGATCCAAAGCCAGCAGCCAGGTGCTTCTTCCTGGTCTCCCATGCGGGTGCAGGCGCCCAAGCACTTGAGCCATCCTCCACTGCCTTCCCGGGCCACAGCAGAGAGCTGGACTGGAAGAGGAGCAACCGGGACTAGAACCTGGCACCCATATGGGATGCCGGCGCCGCAGGCAGAGGATTAACCAAGTGAGCCACGGCGCTGGCCCCCCAAGCATACCATCT
Source organism: Oryctolagus cuniculus (assembly GCF_964237555.1). Taxonomy (NCBI): domain Eukaryota; kingdom Metazoa; phylum Chordata; class Mammalia; order Lagomorpha; family Leporidae; genus Oryctolagus; species Oryctolagus cuniculus. The sequence goes on from NC_091439.1 coordinate 16,963,358, forward strand.
TCAACATCTCAGTGAACTGGCCCACGTGGGCAAGAGATGCAGAACTGACAGGGCTTCCGTGCAGGGCAACCACAGGCCCAGGGTGATGTGCAGCAATCCCCTCGCATAATCTTATTCTCCAAAGCATCTACATTTGGATGACACGCTCTTGCAGCCCCCACAGCAGAGCTTCTCAACCACAGTACTACTAATACTTCGGGCTGGACCACGCTTTGTGATGGATGCTGTCCTATGCTTGCTGGGATATTTAGCAGCATCCCCGACTTCTAGCCGCTAGATGCCAGGTTGTAACGAAAAAAACTATCTCCAGAGAGGTCCAAATTGCCCCGTGGGGAATCACTGCTCTAAGGCAAAGGAGTCACTGTTCTCCTGAATTCCCACAGCAATAAGAAAAACCGAAGCCTTATGCTACAGTCACATGGAAAGAGCGAAGCCAACTGAGGGAAATGCACACAGCCCTGATGACAACATTGGAACGTCAGATTCTGTGCATCTAAGCACACCCTATTCTCGGGCCTCACGTGAGCCAAATTCCCTGCTTCGCTCCAAAAGGTCTTAGTGGCATTTCTCTTACTCACAACTCAAGGAAATGAGTGATGATGTATGTTTTATGCCAAAAATCTGAACTCTCAATGATAAAATACCTTCTACAAAAACAGGCCAACATCCACTCTAGGGTCACAATCAATGAATTCCACTTTGAAGCACTGGAAGTCTCCCCAAAGAAAACATGTTTCTGTAGACCGTAGGTAATTACTACATTTTAACTCTTACAAGTTTTATTTCTCCTCTTCTTTCACACAAAAATGTAGAAACTTCAAGTCCTAGAAGGTTCCCAGATGCTGCCAAAGGCATTTTCTTATTTACTGATTTGAAAGGCAGAGAGATCTTCCATCCTTAGGTTCACTCCCCAGTGGCCACAAGAGCCGAGATTAGGTCAGGCAGCAGCCAAGAGCCGGGAGCTCTTTCCAGGTCTCCCGTATCAGTGGGCAGGATCCCAAGCACCATGGCCATCCTCTGCTGCTTTCCCAGGCGCATCAGCAGAGAGCTGGATCAGAAGTGGAGCAGCCAGGACCGAAACCGGTGCTCACACGGGATGCCAGCATAGACAGAGGCAGCTTAACCTGAGGCATCTCAACGCCAGCCCCTCTTGGCAGGCCTTGAAAGACAGCCAGCGAAACTCCAACAGATGAAACAGAAAAATCAGTGAAAAAGAAACGTATTTTCATTCATTTAATTTTTTTTTTAAATAAGATGAACTTCTGAGGTCTTTGGAATGCCAGCAGAATAAACTCAGACAGGAACTCTGCAACAGTATCAAGGGTGGTGCACTTGCTTTACTCCCACGTTCCCTGTCACCACAACCTCTTCTCAGTTTTCTATCTATATGATCCCACCCTTTTCAAACAAAGGAGAAAAGACTCTTATAATGAATTACTTATTAATCAGAAAAAGAATGTGGTAAGAAATTAACATATGATTAATTACTAGGGGCTGGAGCTTGGTATAGAAGGTTAAACGCCTGCCTGCAATGCTGGCATCCCATATGTGAGCCAGTTCGAGTCCTGGCTGCTCTACTTCCAATCCAGCTCCCTGCTAATGCACCTGGGAAGGCAGCAGAAAATGGCCCAAGTATTGGGCCCCTGTACCCATGTGGGAGACCAGGAAGAAGCTTTTGGCTTCAGCCTGGCCCAGTCCTGGCCATTTGGGGAATGAACCAGTGGGTGGAAGAGCTCTCTCTCTTTCTCCCTCTCTGACTTTCAAATATTTTTTTTAAATTACTAAAACTACCTTGCCATCTACCTCACTGAGGAAATAAATCCATCAGCTGATAATCTCCTCAGCGTCCGGCCACAAATGCACAAATCCACCTGGACATATGCACATTGTTTGTTCCTTCCGTTGCAAAATACAAGAAGGGTGTGCCCCTCCTGACCTGGCATCTGAATCCCATCTTCTACATCCAGAAGCACTTTGCGCTCCAAGATGCTCCCTCAATCTTCCATCTCTGCTCTTTCCCATACTGGGAGAGCCCTCTGCCCAGACTCATTCTTCGCAACCTCCACCCATTGGGCTCCTGCTTAGCCCCCACCATCACCCATGGCATCTTCTGGCTAAGACAGTGTCACCTGAACTCTACAGCATGACTTTGTCTACCCCCTCCTCTTTCCCATGGCACCTGCCTCTCTAGCTATATCTTGTCATTTTCTCACGGTCTTCTTCCTGCTCCCTACAAGTTGTTCTCAGGATCTGTCCTGAACCATTTGCCTTCCCACCCTCTCTCTCTGGGTAGATCCAATCTCAGCTGCTTCCTATCCAGAATCTTCTTCTGTAGCTCCAGTCCCTGTTCCTAAAGGACAGACCCATATTAGAAACAAACTCCTGAACATGTCCTTGACATAGCTCAGACAGACCTCAACCTCAACATCTGAAGTCAAAACCCACCCCTGGGGTTGGCACTGTGGGGTAGCAGGTGAAGCCACTGCCCGCAGTGCCTGCATCCCATATGGGACCCAGTTCTAGTCCCAGCTGCTCCTCTTCTGATCCAGCTCTCTGCTATGGCCTGGGAAAGCAGAAGATGGCCCAGTACTTGGGCCCCTGCACCCACGTGGGAGACCCGGAAGAAGCTCCTGGCTCCTGGCTTCGATCTGTGAAGCTTCGGTCATTACACCAACTGGAGACTGAACCAGTGGATGGAAGATCTCTCTTTCTGCCTCTCCTGTGTAACTCTTTCAAATAAATCAATCTTCAAAAAAAAAAAATCCCTGAGCTGCACCAATTCAGTGAACAGCATGCACCTGCCCAAGCCAGGAACCACAGCATCACTACCAGTCCCCCTCTTCCCAAGGCCTCTAAACCCTCACTCCACCAAAATCTCAGGCTCAGATGGCTGACCTCCCACCTCTGGGCCTGCTTTCCCCTACTTCTTTCTCACAACCACGCCCTGAGAAACCATCCTCAGGTACAATTCAGAGCACATCAATTCCCTGCTCAAAGCTTTCCATCCTCTTCCCACTCCCCTTGGATTGGAGTCTTTCATTGGCTTTGCGAGGGTCCCTGCCCTCCTGTGCCCCCAGCCCACGTCCGCTCCGTCTCCCCAGCTGCAGGATGTGCTCTCCTACCTCCAGGCGCCTCAGGTGCATCTTCTCTGTCCTAGGAGGATCTCTCCTCTTCCCTACTCAACACGGAAGCTCCGACCCCTCCTTCTGGTCTGAACTTAGTAGTGATTCCTTCCTGGAGGTCTGGTTCATGAACATGTGCGCACGCACACATGCACACACCTAGGAACTGGTTAGTCCTGTTAACTACAGCCAGAGCATCCCACACAAGGGAGTTCAGAAAGTTTGTGCCAAGTGTGTATAATGAAAAAAACGACTCATTGATTTCAAAGATTTTCTGCACCAAAATAAACCTTTTCACTTTGTCTCATGAACAACTCTTAACTCCTGCAAAGACACACAGCACCTCTCTTTACCGTTAAGCCTCTAGCACACACTCTCAATACCTGGAGTCCAGTGGTTTGTGAGGACACCTCTGCCTACTGTCACAACAGGATGACTGTGGTCATGACTATAAACAGCTTTTTAATTTTCTCTACACTTAGCAAACACATATAGGATTTACTATGGCTCAGATACTTATTTTAAAATTTATTTTTTTCATGTACTTGAAAGAGAGACAGATCTTCCATCCATTGCATCATCCTCAAAATGCCCATCACAGCCAGGTCTGGGCCAGGCCTGAGACAGGAGCCTGGAATTCCATCCTAGTCTCCCAGCATCCACTGCCTCATTGGACACATTAGCAAGAAGCAGAAGCACCAGACTCACACCAGGCACTCCAATAGGAGATGCAGGCATCCCAAGCAGCAGCTTCACCCCTGCACCACGAAACCCATCCCCAGACACTTTATTTAAAGTTTTTTAAAAAGTACTTATTTATTTGAAAGGCAGAGATACAGAGAGAGAAGGAGAGAGGAGAGCGCTTCCATCAATTGAATTGTTTTTAAAGATTTACTTTATTTATTTGAAAGGCAGACACAGACAGAGTGTGAGACAGAGAGAAAGGTCTTCCATCCGTTTTTTTCACTCTCCAAATGGCAGCAGCAGCAGCAGGGGCTGGGCCAGGCTGAAGCCAGAAGCCCAGAGCTCCACCTGGGTCTTCCACATGGGTGCAGGAGCCCAAGCACTTGGGTCATCCTCTGCTGCTTTCCCACACACATTAGCAGGGAGCTGGAGCAGAAGTGGAGCAGTTGGGACTTGACCTGGTGCTCACACAGGATGCCAGCATCACAGGTGGTAGCTTACCCTGCTGTGTCACAGTGCTGGTTCCTTGAGCAAGATTTGAAACACTGAACAGCTTTCCATATTTTTAAGAGGAAATGAAGGCACAGAGAATTCAAGCAACTTAGCCAAGGATTACAGTATGTACACCTGACTTCAACACCATGCTCTTTAATTACCTTTGCTGTGCTGTCTTTGACCTGCATTTCACAAAGCCAGACACTGTCAGAGTGACAGCTGCACTATCTGGCAGATTCTGAAATATACATGATATTATGCCAACAGAGCTCTGCTCCCTTGTATTTCTGGCTTTGTCTCCAAAACTTTCAAGCAGAAATCTTCAGTGATATGCTGGATTCCAAGGCACTATTACAGATGGCTTCTCCCATTTAGTAAGTGAGAGGCCTGTATTCAGCACTGTGTCAAAATGTTGTTAGCCTGAAAGAAAAATGAATATATTCCAGCCTATTTCTACCGTCACTATTTGCAAAGTAACAACTGTGTTTATGTTCAACAAAAGAAGTCGGGATAGAGTTCTTTCAATAAAAATGATGAGTACCAGGGTCAGGCAGAGGTCTAAGATCCCTTAATAAGTAACAAGGGGTAGGCATTTGGTGCACCAGCTGGGACACCGGCACAACCCATCACAGTACCTGGGTGCAGGACCCAGCTCCACTCCCCATTCCAGTTTGCTATGGATGTGCACCCTGGGAGACAGCAGTGAGTGGTTGGGTCCCTGCCACCCACAAGAGATTGAGTTTCCAGCTCCTGGCTTCATCCCCAGCCTAGTCCCAAACACTGCAGGATTTGGAGAGTGAGCCAAAAGGATGGGAAATTCTCTCTCCTTTTCAAATTTTGTTTCGATAATAAATGAGGGCTAAATAATACCACTCTGAGGCACAGCTCTTACTACGTCTGTTTTACTAATAAAGAGAAACCAAGGGCCTCCGTAATCGTCCACATCACTCATTCTTCTAAAAAACCACCAAACATCCCCTGTGCGGACCTCAGTGACATTGCTCTGGCCCAATGAGCCCCCTCCCCCAGCAACACACCTCCCCAGGACTTGCCTCCAGAGCCACGCCTTAGCAGCCAAGTGCAGGAGTCGCCCCTGGGTGAGCAGAGGAGGAAGGAGACTGGATTAACATCTTCCCAGGAAACACGAGGAAGAAATTCTCGTCAAACCAGGGCATCCAGTCCAGCCAAGGCAGCGTCCTGGTCCTGGGGTGCGATCTCGGTCTGTCCTCGGAATGTGCTGTTCAGGGGTTTTCAGAGTATGTGTGTTTGTTTAACGAGAAGGATGCCAGGGCTTTCTCAATACAAAAGCGTCCCCTTGACCAATCTCTAAAGTATGTTTGCGGTATTGGCGAGATCAGGAAACCGGGTTGGGGCTCCTACCTGCTTTGTGGTTCGCTACAATAGCCTGAGCAATCACTGCTGAAAACCACGCTCACCTGCCCTCACCAGCTTGATTATCAACAGCATTCATCCCCTTAAATTCTGACGTCCAAAGTCTAGTTTCAATACAGCAGAAGGCTTTGAAAGATTTGTTGGTTTTCATTACGATCAGTTATTTCTTGCAGTGCTGGAATGTAAACTGGCTGGCTGATTTTCCACACTGAGCTGATAACACCAAGTATCACCAAGAAAATTTATCAAATGCCTTTGAGATCCATAGATTCATCCATTACAGTATTTCAAAGTTTTTAAAATTAGAGTCTCGTGGTGAAGTCATTGGTTGGATGCCCACTTCCCACTTTGGAGTGGCTGGGTTCAAGTCTCAGCCCCTGCCTTCAATTTCAGCCTCCTGGAAGGCAGCAGGTGACGGCCCAAGCGGTTGGGTCCCTGCTACCCACATAGGAGACTGGAATACAATTTCCAGCTCCTGGTTTCAGGGTTTCAGCCCCAACCATTGCAGGCATGTGGGGAGTCAACCAGCAGATGAGACTGCTCTGCCTTAATCTCTCACTCTCTAATTAAAAAAAAAAAGTTTAGAAAATTACAGTAAGACTTTCATAGTCAATATTCTCTAAAAATATTTAGTCTCAAAATTTTTTTAAAAATGCATGGAAGGGGCTGTTAAGCCTAGCAATTAGGACAATTCAGTTCCACTTCGGAACACCTGTGTTCAATTCATGGTTCCAATTCCTGACTCCAGCTTCTTGCTAACCCAAACTCTGAGAGGTAGCAGTGATCATTCAAGCCATCAGGCTCCTGCCACACACATAGCACACTACACCAGCCCTGGCCACTGCAGGCATTGGGAAGTTAATTAAGTGGATAGGAGCTGTCCACCTCTCAAATAAATAAATGGATACAAGATGCAGCGCAGAACAACAATTAACAGTCTTTTTAGGTGCTACTTACAGAAAAAAAGTGAGCTAAGTGAAACAGAGCTGCAAGTATCACAAATATAATATAGATGGGGGGAAAGGAAATACACCATAAAACCATTAAAATTCAAAATCACATTATAGGGGTGCATACAGCTGTTTTTAAATGCTAGGTATAGGGGCCGGCACTGTGGCATAGCAGGTAAAAGCCACCACCTGGGGCTGGCATGGTGGCGAACTAGGTTAATCCTCCGCCTGCAGCGCCGGCATCCCATATGGGCACCGGGTTCTAGTCCCGGTGGCTCCTCTTCCAGTCCAGCTCTCTGCTGTGGCCTGGGAAGGCAGTGAAGGTTGGCCCAAGTGCTTGGGCCACCCGTGTAGGAGACCCAGAGGAAGCTCCAGGCTCCTGGATCCTGGCTTCAGATCAGTGCAGCCGTTGCAGCCACTTGGGGAGTGAACCATTGGATGGAAAACCTCTCTCTATCAAATAAATAAAGCTTTAAAAATAAAAAATAAAAATAAATGCTAGGTATAATAAACACCAGACTGGAGGCAGTTCCTGCCCTGGAATGAAAGGAAGGGAGAGGTTTACAAGTTTTTTTCTTGTGCTGCGGGCAAATACAAGGGTTCTTCAAAAACCTCATGGAAAATGGAAGTAAAAAAAAATCTGCTTTGATGCAAAAAAGAAAAATCCTTAAATCCATGCATAGGTTTTTCCCATTAACATTTCTAAGACCCCTCACATGCACAGATTAAGTTTACTTTGGCATAAAAAACTTTTAATTCCATTTTTCCATGAACTATTCGAAGCACCCCTTTGTTCATGTTTCTTTGGATCTTCCTTATCTATTTCCACATTGGTGAAGTATCTCAAACTTCTTAAGGAAAGTCTAACACTACCTTAAAATGTACTGCTCTAAAAGGTAAGATGAGCAATGTGGAAGAGAGGGCACTGAGGAAGGAGGAAGAGAGGCAGAGGGAGGAGAGGGAATACAGAGCAGGGAAAGGATCTTTCTGTAAGTGGGGTCTGTGTCCTGTACCCTACATCTACAACATCTCTCTGAATGTCTATCCTTACAAGCCGGATCAGCCATCAATTTTCAGTTGCAATGGCCTTCAGAGTCACCAAGTTTTAAATCATGATCACTGTACTGACCTAACAAGAACAGTCTCCTAACGACATCACCCCATGGACACACATTCCAGATAACCAAGATTTGCCGTCACCTCCCCAGCAGAAGCCACGGTTACACCCACTCACAGAGACAGCTTACTATCGGGGTCAAGACAAACCCAGGTTCACATTCCAGCTCCACCAGTGACAAGCTGTGTGTCAGACAAGCTATTAATCTCTCTCAACATCCTAATCCATACAATGGGGTAAATAACACCACACCAAGCAATTCTTAACATTCCACTATGCCCATGCTGAACTTACCAAAGATAAGCAAATACTGAATGCTTCACAAGTTAGCTACCACTATTAGAATTATTCAAATATACATTTTAAAATTTTCAGATGTAGTTTGCAATTGCCTATTTATCTGAAACATAATTCTACTAAAAGTAACCTAATAAAACATTCAAGATACACAATCAAAATTATAATCTACAAATTTCCATACACTCCCTCACAAATCCTGAAATAAAGCAAATTTGAACACACAAGTTTTCAATAAACAAGACACACAAAGTCAGAGGCAATGTTCAACACTAAATCCCATAACACAATGTCTTTCCAGTTGCATTTGTAGTAGCAAAACTTCAAAGTGACAAAAGGCACCATGTTTTTATTAACTAGTCAAACGTAAACAGTTTGCCTATATATTACCAAATAGTCAACAACCACTTAAAATCATGATTTATGGTAACCCAGACCACGTATTTTTATCTAGTTCCTAACTTTTTTTTTTTGCATCAAAAGAGACAAAAGAAAAAGAAAAGAAAAAAAAAATACATACAGGGGTTCTTCCAAAAGTTCATGAAAAAATGAAATTGGGGGCAGGCATTTGATGCAGGGCTTAAGACATCACTTGCAATACCAACATCCCGTATCAGAGTGCCTGGTTTGAGTCCCAACTCCACCTCTGATTACACCTTCCTGCTAACATATACCCTGGGAGGCAACAGGTCATAGTTCAAGTACTTGGATCCCTGCCACCCAGGTCGAAGTTCCAAGCTCCTGCTATTGAGATGTTTGGAGAATTAACAGCACATGGAAGCATTCGTTCTTGCTCCTGCTCTGCCTTTCAAATAAAATGAAAACATTTTTTTAAATAGAATTGAAAAATAAATTTATCTACATACATAGAAACTTAAAGCCATGCATAATTTTTTCTTAACACAATTTCCAGGAATTTTTTGTAGATTCCCTGTGAGCATGGAGATAAACAGCTACCAGAGTCACCATAGTGCAAACAGCTTCTCTGGCCCTCTCTGTTCAAAGGGCTTGATTTCTTCAGGGGAGAACAGAATCATCTAACAGTTCTTAGGAAAATATCTCCAAGAGGTCTCTTCTTTCTGATCATGCAAGACCACAGCAAAGACAACCACTGTTCAGAGACTTGTTAGAGTTTCCAGAAGATGAAATGCTGGAGTTAATGTCCTCAAGAAGTATCACTGTAATTACAGGTATCCGAAGTCATTGAGGTCAGCTCAGCACCTGGAGCAGAGCTCTCTCATCAACCTTCCCTCATCGGTGCCCTGGATGAGACAGGTCTGTTGCCAACTGCTCAAACCCTCAAGTAGAAGCCTCAGCAGAGTTCCAGCAGACTCAGGGACACCTGCTACGTCATCTTCGAATCTCTGAGAATCAGATATAAACTCTGGAAAATGTTTCTCCAAGACACCACTGGGCTCTGATTTGTCTACTTATTTTCAGGATTTCCCAGCATCCTCAACTACAGAGCTGGAGAATTTTGCTTATCTTCTTGGTCTCTGATAATGATGATCCAAACAAATGCATTTGTAGGAGCAATAAGCACTGAAAGGTTAGATAAGTGGTCTGTGCACTGGAGCAGCCATTGTCCACCAAGAAAGCCTTGAGATTAGGATATATACTTGCAATTTGGATGATATATCACAGTAATTGGTGGCCTTTGAGGACTAATTTTAAATGCTATGCTTGTATTCATTTAGTCCAACTAGTAACCCAACAGTGTAGGCAGTGATGTCACCTCCATTTGACACACAAGAACATGGGTACAGACAAGCAAAGCATCCAGACCCCAGCTGAGTAAGCTATGACATGGGCCAGCCCACCTACACTCTCATCCTACACCCATTCTCTTGTCAACTATTTTACCATGAAATACAAAAAACACCCTCCTCCCCTCTGTCCTCTCCCTCCCTCCCAGACAACTTCAGCAGAAAGAACAAGGAGGTGATCAAAGGACTCCAGAAAATGAGAGGACAGAGAAAGGCAAAGCATCGTGTTGGAAAGACACTGAGAGCCTAAGATCAGCGGCTGACCAGTAAACCATTCTCAGTGGACACGGCTCACTGGCGGCAGGCTCCGAGCAGGAACCACTACAAGTCAGGTCAACAGCTACCCGCAGTGAGTAAAACATGTCAAGCCTGTCGGGGTCCCATCCTGGCTCAAGTTTGACTATCATTTTCACAGCCAGTCTCCATAGAGATGAGCCAGGCGACGCCCCCAACTGCAAGGGCCCACAGTGACCTCTGTGAGGCAGAACACACACATGAGCATTATTTTCCGTTCTGGGAAAAAAAAGATACTTGTAATTCAGCTTTAAAATCTTTGTTCTATTCTTCTCTAGCTTTCACTTACGGGAGCATTAGCACAAAATCTATTAAATCACACAACCAAAAATCAGAATGTTAAGTAGCAGAGAACCCAAGTCAAACTAACTGATGCCAGGCATGGAACAATCGGCAGCTCCCACAACAGCCTCAAGAACGCAGTGTAGCCGGCGCCGCGGCTCACTAGGCTAATCCTCCGCCTAGCGGCGCCGGCACACCGGGTTCTAGTCCCAGTTGGGGCACCGGATTCTGTCCCGGTTGCCCCTCTTCCAGGCCAGCTCTCTGCTGTGGCCAGGGAGTGCAGTGGAGGATGGCCCAAGTGCTTGGGCCCTGCACCCCATGGGAGACCAGGAAAAGCACCTGGCTCCTGGCTCCTGCCATCGGATCAGCGCGGTGCACCGGCCGCGGCAGCCATTGGAGGGTGAACCAACGGCAAAGGAAGACCTTTCTCTCTGTCTCTCTCTCTCACTGTCCACTCTGCCTGTCAAAAAAAAAAAAAAAAAAAAAAAAGAACGCAGTGTAGTCAGCTCGCTGTTCCACTTTCTTGCAGGCTGGTGCCACTCATGGGCCCCAAGGTGGACAGCAGATGTAGGCATCACAACCAGACAATACAGAAGAGGAGAGAAGCATTCTTTGTTAATTTTTTTAACTATGTATTTCAGAGACAGAGCTTCTACCTGCTGGTTCACTCCCAGCTTCCCAGGGACTGGGACAGGTGAAGCTGGGAGCCAGGAACTCAAGCTGGGTCTTCCATGAGTGTCTAGAACTGAGCCATCACCCCTGCCTGGCAGGAAGCTGGGGTCACAGGTGGTGCCAGGTATCAAACCTAGCTCACATGGGATTTGGGCACCCCAACCAGCAGTTTAGCCACTAAACCAAACACCTACCCCAGAGCCATCTTTTCTTAAGTCTCCTTCAGTGACAAAAGGAAACCTTTTCCTAAAACCTCCAGCTGAGACTACTGTGTCTCAGTAGCCAGAACTAGGGTACATCCTCATCCTTTACCTAACTACCAGCCCAGAAAATGGGTTTACTGTAGTGCTGTAGCTTAGTGTAGTGACTGATTCTCACCCCTGACTGCACATCTTTGCTCCAGTTCACACAGGTGATCACACTGCGGGCAGAGAGGATGGAAAACCCCTGAGGTATGCTAATCAGAATCACCCCTAATTGCCTTTCCTGGAGTCATCTGGACAAGAGTGTAGACACCTGAACAAAATCTGGGTTGTCAGAAGAGAAAAAAGAAGGTTGGCCAGACTAACAAGAGCTTCTACACAAGCACTTTACATTTCTATTTTCAAAACACTTGCATCAATCCTCGGCACTTTCTGCATTAGTCACATTTTACAAGAAAGGAAACCAAGGCTCCAGTTTACAAAGAAGTAAAATTCTTTGAAGTCTTCAGAACCTCAATCTGTTTAAGGTAACTACAGTTTAGGATAATCCTCCAAACGGATTTCTCTGCTACAGTCAACATGAAAACAGCAAAAGGGAACTTTTATGCCTTCCTCTAGGAAAAAAAGCAAAATACCAAAGTTGAAAAGAAATACCAACACTACATCTCAGGAGACCTGAATTCTAGTCCTGGCTCTGCCACTAACAAGGTCTTTTACATCTTTTACTATGTCTGTGAAAAGAGCAGGCTCAATCATGAGAACCCCTCCAGCTTAACACTGTGTGTGGACACAGAGAAATGTTATTACCAAAGAGCACTTACAAGGGTTTAATAATTTTTTTTTTTTTTTTGACAGGCAGAGTGGACAGTGAGAGAGAGAGACAGAGAGAGAAAGGTCTTCCTTTGCCGTTGGTTCACCCTCCAATGGCCGCCGCTGCAGCCGGCGCACCGCGCTGATCCTGGCAGGAGCCAGGAGCCAGGTGCTTTTCCTGGTCTCCCATGGGGTGCAGGGCCCAAGCACCTGGGCCATCCTCCACTGCACTCCCTGGCCATAGCAGAGAGCTGGCCTGGAAGAGGGGCAACCGGGACAGAATCCGGCGCCCCAACCGGGACTAGAACCCGGTGTGCCGGCGCCGCAAGGTGGAGGATTAGCCTATTGAGCCACGGCGCCGGCTAATAATATTTTTTTTTGAAAATATTTCCCAAGCCGGCTCTGTGGCGTAGCTGGTAAAGCCACCACATGCAGTACCAGTATCCCATATGGGTGCCAGTTCAAGTCTCAGCTGCTCCACTTCAGTTCCAGCTCTCTGCTATGGCCTGGGAAAGCAATACAAGATGGCCCAAGCCCTTGAGCCCCTGCGCCCGCATGGGAGACTTGGAAGAAGCTCCTCTCTCCTGGCTTCGGATTGTCACAGCTCCAGCTGTTGTGGCCAAATGGGAGTGAACCAGCGAATGGAAGACCTCTCTCTCTCTCTGCAACTCTTTCAAATAAATGGTTTTTGTGTGTGGGTTTGTTTGGTTGTTTTGGTTTTTTTTTTGTTTTTTTTTGTTTTTTTTTGTTTTTTTTGGGACAGGCAGAGTTAGACAGTGAGAGAAAGAGAGAAAGGTCTTCCTTTTCCATTGGTTCACCCCCCAAATGGCCACTACGGCCGGCACGCTGCAGCCGGCGCGCTGAGCCAATCCAAAGCCAGGAGCCAGGTGCTTCCTCCTGGTCTCCCATGCGGGTGCAGGGCCCAAGGACCTGGGCCATCCTCCACTGCACTCCTGGGCCATAGCAGAGAGCTGGACTGGAAGAGGAGCAACCGGGACAGAATCCGGCGCCTGACCGGGACTAGAACCTGGTATGCCAGCACCGCAGGCAGAGGATTAGCCTAGTGAGCCGCGGCGCCAGCCTCAGCTAAATATATCTTTAAAAAATATATTTCCCAGGGCAGGTTTGTGGCACAGCAGGTTAAACTACCACTTGGAATGCCCCACTGCCCAGCTGCTCCACTTTTTTTTTTTTTTTTAACATTTTAAGCTTTTTATGTAGGGAGAAAATGCATAGGAGAGTGAGGGCCCTATCTAAAAGAGAGATAAATCTGGATTCATACCGAGCACCAGGAGCCAGCCACATGGAGGAGCATGCAAGCCAGGAAGCATGGGGTGGGTGGCCCAGAGGCCACATAGCCTGGAGGTGCAGGGGCAGCAAACGCCTGCAGTGGCGAAAGTCCAAAGGAAAGGGCTTCGCACACCGTGTCCCAGGCTTTTAATCCACTTCCAAAGCGGAGTGGTTAATTAACCTGATTGGCCACTGGGCACTCAGGTGTGGCCAGGTAGAGTCATGAGGTCACACAAGGGCGTGGTGAAGGCATGGTCTTGCAGCTTACCAACCTGATCAGTTTTATCCTGTATGCCTGCCTACAACATTCCCCCCTCAGAGACTCCATTCCCTTAATCCTAAGGGATGTTAAAGGGCATAGCATCACCTATCTTCTGCCAGCTACTCCACTTGTGATCCAACTTCCTGCTAATGAGCCCGGGAAGAACGCAGATCATGGCCTCATCATCTCGGCTGGGACAGTGCCACCTACATGGAAGACGAGGTAAGAATTTGTGGCTCCTGACTTCAGCCTGGCCCAGCCCTGGCTGTTGAGGGCATTTAAGGAAGTGAACCAGCAAATGAAAGAGCTCTCCCTCTTTCTGCCTATCTTTCAAATAAAAACTTTAAGAGAAAATATTTCCCTATAGGACAGAATATGCGCTCTCAAAAGACACCTAATATGAAAGCATATATGGCTTTTCTGGCAACTATGCAATAGATTTCTAAGAATCACCAGGAACTACACAGACATTGCAACAAACGCCTACAGAACTTTAAACTGCATTGAAAGAGGACACTGGCGACTCCAGAAAAGCAAGCAGTGAAAAAAGGACTTTTTCAAAAAGCTATTTAAACAGACAACCAGCTGAGTTAAGTGAATGAATGATCTGCAAATCTGCCACATCAGTCACTCTCCTCTCTGGCGCTCTCCCCATCTGCACTGCTATCTCCAATCTCTCCCTACACACAAATGTTCAATGCAGTCTCTATACCCTGGGTGAGGAAACTTTTTTCTGCCAAGAGCCACTCAGAATTATCAACTTAAAAATCACCCTGCCATAGACGTACTGAACGTCAAGTTCCACCTGCGGTTGACTTGGTAGGGCCAGACCAAATGAGTCTGCAGGCCTTACAGGCCTGTTGGCTAGATGTTCCCCAGCCTTGCATCTTTTTTTTTTTTTTTTTTTTTTTTTGACAGGCAGAGTGGACAGTGAGAGAGAGAGACAGAGAGAAAGGTCTTCCTTTGCCGTTGGGTCACCCTCCAATGGCCGGCACACCACGCTGATCCGAAGGCAGGAGCCAGGTACTTATCCTAGTCTCCCATGGGGTGCAGGGCCCAAGCACGTGGGCCATCCTCCACTGCACTCCCTGGCCACAGCAGAGAGCTGGCCTGGAAGAGGGGCAACCGGGACAGAATCCGGTGCCCCTACCGGGACTAGAACCTGGTGTGCCGGTGCCGCAAGGTGGAGGATTAGCCTAGTGAGCCACGGCGCCGGCCCAGCCTTGCATCTAAACCATCTCCTGCCTATTACATCAGTCTTCTGCTGAAGAACCTTCAGTGATCCTCCCCAAGGACTAAGGTCACGTTCCCAGCCTCACGTCTATGGCTCTCCATAGTCTAAAACTAACCTTCCCGTTCTATCCCTGATATGAGCTCTGACTGCAGGCAAACTAGGCTCCTCACTCCCCCAAAGTGGCAGGTGTGTTGGTGGCAGGTGTGTTCCATCTGCCAAGGTTCTAGTCCTTACTTAAAACACAGCCCCCTCTGCCTTAACCTTACAACAAACTCTCATTCCTGGCAGTATTTACTTGTCAATTTTTAATGCGGAGCATCCGTTGTTTCTTCAAGCACTTAGCATGGTGCAGACAGGAATTCAGAAACTGTTCCTTAAATGGAAGTGAATTCAACTACAGGACAGTAAACTCAAAAGCAAGGGCCTGTACCTATTACTTCTCTGTTAGCTCAATCATGGGATTTAACAAATTGTAGGTGCTAAATGTCTCCTGATTGCCATTGAACTGAACTCTGCAGTAAGCCTTCAGGTTCCACAGGCCTCCAACTTCCTTCAATACTCATAAAAGATTCCAAAGCATTAACACATCAAAATTTTATAAATCCAGCAAGTATTTAGTGCATGTGGAAGGCATCCTACGAAGCAATCTAAAACAGATCACTTAAACATACAATTCTGAAAATGCACAAAAGGCTATTTTTGCAAAATAAAGTATAAAACACCTGGGAATGTGACCAACCCAACCTGGCTGACTGATATTCTGTGGATCGTCCACCTAATGTCCTTCTGGGCTCTCTAATGTTACAGAAGGCTCAAGAGGTCAGATGAACGAGTGACCTGGACTAACGCTTCCAATGACCTCATGGAACCCTTTCCAAATGCTGCAGAACCTGAAGAATCCCTCTAAGAAGCAGGGCAGGAGAAACTGAGCACAAAAGAATTAGGCCCAACTGTCACGTAGCCCAGCCCTAACGCTGAAGAATTAAACCCAGATCTCCGGATCTAAGTCCAGTCGTCTTAGTCTTTGACAGGAATGAGAAGTAAACTTTAGGGAGCACGTAGGGGGAAAGCCAGTCTTCTTAACTTGCCAAACGCACGTGAGCAAAAGCTGTGTGTTTTTTGTTAAATTCTAGGAGAGAATTTACATTAGTGGAATGGAACAATACAAAGACATGCTTTCCACTTGCTAACTTATACGTGATTACCAAGCAGGCATCTTACTGCCAAGGACAAGAATCAGGAGGAGTTAAGATTCCAGGCCAGTGCCACGGCTCACTAGGCTAATCCTCCGCCTTGCAGCGCCAGCACACCAGGTTCTAGTCCCGGTCGGGGCGCTGTATTCTGTCCAGGTTGCCCCTCTTCCAGGCCAGCTCTCTGCTGTGGCCAGGGAGTGCAGTGGAGGATGGCCCAAGTCCTTGGGCCCTGCACCCCATGGGAGACCAGGATAAGTACCTGGCTCCTGCCATCGGATCAGTGCGGTGCGCCGGCTGCAGCGCGCCGGCTGCAGCGGCCATTGGAGGGTGAACCAACGGCAAAAGGAAGACCTTTCTCTCTGTCTCTCACTGTCCACTCTGCCTGTCAAAAAATAAAATAAAAAAATTAAAAAAAGATTCCAATTCACAAGTCTGAGGAAGTCCACATTCTGGGGAGGAAGGCTGACAACACCACCCCCCCACCCCCCGCACCGCTGCTGATGGCACACAAGGCCTGTGTCCTGCTGGCAGGAGAGCTGATATGCAGTCACAGAAATAGCTTTTTACCAGGGGCCAAACTGGCTCTGCCATCTGCCTCTCTCCACATGTCCCCAGCTCTGAAAGGAGCTGTTACAACCAGTAAGAGGTCTCCCCTAGCCAGTGACACTGGCTCAGACTGAACTGTGGAAGGGATGAGTCCCCTCCCCGCCCCATCACCCACCTGAACCTCTCCACTCTTCCCCTGCCTAAGGTCACCTCTCTCCCTGCTTCCCATAGGATGCACACACCCAACGCCAAGGCGCTGGAGGGCCATCCACCAAAGCAGCCCAGGCCACATATCCCAAACTAACCGATTCCCAGTTGTGATTGTGCAGCACCAAAGAAGTCACAGAACCACAGGTAAGTACCTTGGAGATCATCCAGTGAAGTTAGTAAGCTGCTTCCACAATTACATGGACAGCTCACTACATTCTTCCCATTAAAAAGCATTTCAACTCATTCATTAAATGAGAGTTACCTGGGCCAGGCTCCCAGCTGGCTACCTGAGCGGTAGGGTACCTTGGGTTTGCTTCAATTTTCCTCAATACAAAATGGGAGGAGGAGGGAGGGCCAGACACGGAGTACTTTCCCCAGAGGTAGTTAAGTGTCCAGGCGACAAACTCCCGAGGCTGGAAATTACTGAAGTGAAAAACCAGATAGGCGATAACGGCACGGACAACACAGACCCTCTCCGGTGCCTGTAGCCGTCCTCATTCAGGGCTGCGGGGCCCAGCGGGGGTGAGGCTGCCCAGTTCCTGCCTGGAGAGAACCCCTCGCCATCCCCGGCAGCATCACCAACTCCACGGCACGCATTTCAGCTCACTACTGGGCTATACACTTATTTCTCCCGTTTCCTTCCGATTTCTCAACAGATAGATCAGGGGAGGCGGGCACCACGCGTGACCAGCGCGGAATTCCCTATCTGCAGACGGCGCTGGCGCCGGCCCTTTCAGAGCCCAGTCTTTGACCCCTCCTCGGCACGGGAGAAGCAAAGGAATGTGCAGCAAGCAGCACAAAGCCAGGCGGACTTTCTGGGCTGGCCCAGTGGGGGACCCGGGATGAGACGCTCGGAGGGTTGGGGGAGCGATCAGGAAAGGAGCTGGCAAAAGTGCAGCTTCAGGACCCCCTGGAGAATTCAACGTTCAGGAAAGAGGTCGCGAGCCAACATTAGTCAAACTGAGGGCTCTGTTTTGCAGGCTGTGGGAGGAGGGAGGAACAAAACCTGCCCTGGGGCCGTGAGAGCCTCAGGTCAGTGCCATGGAGGACGCAGCACCAAGGGGTGCCCAGTCGGGCCCGGCTGGGCTGGGCCAAAGTCGTGGGCAGCGCGCCCCAGCGCACGGCCCCTGGCTCACGCCGCCGCCGATCGACGGGCGTGATTGGGGGGACTCGCCACCGGCTGCTGGCGGAGCAAGCACCCTAGGGCCTCCCGGGTTCCGAGCGACCCGATCCGATATGAACCGGGGTGCCAGACCCTCCGCCTCCCGCCAGGAGAGGCTGCTCTCGGCCTCGCCATACCGCAGCCTGTGCCCGCCCGGGTCCCCGCTCACTTTTGGTCGCGGCGATGAGGTTCTTCCCGTCCTTGATGAGCTCTTTGATGAACTTGTTGGTCCTCTCGAGCTCGGCTTCGTGAGCGCGGATCCTCTCCCGGAACCACGGGCTGTCGAGGTAGCAGTCGCTGAACTCCAAGGGCTGCAGCCCCATGATTGCAGCGGTCCGCGCGGCGCACACCGCCCGCTTGCTGCGCGCGTCAGCCCCAGCCGGGCTCCAGGCAGGCGGCGGCCAGGTGAGGGGCCGCGCGGGCAGGAAGCCCGGCCGGAGCTAGCAGTCCCGGGCGCACGGCACGCGCGGCGCGAACATGTCCCGCGGAGCAGAGCCTGGCAGCACACAAGAGCTGCCGACGCGGCCAGCGACCAGCGAGGCGCCCCAATCCCGGCAGCCCCCGCCGAACCTTCAGCGCGCGCCGCCCCGCCCCGGCCGGCCCCCGCGCCGCAGGCACGCCCAAGGCGCCTCCCGGGCCCGCCCCGCGCTCCGCGGGGCGCCCCCTGCTCCGTCCTCCTCCTTCCCTTCTTCCTCGCTCCGGCTCCCTTCCCGTCCCCAGACGCCTCTTCCTTCTTTTCCTCACGCGCACTCGCCCCTCCTCTTCCTTCCGAGGCTTCCTCGGCGTTGGGTTGCGGCGCGCGCGCGGCCCTCCAGCTGCCGGGCCGGGGTGACTCACCGTCGGCTCCCTGAGGCGCGGAACCCGACGCGGGCCGGGAAGGCGCGTCGTCCCCGCGGCGGGGGCGACCGAACTCGGAGGCGGTCTGCTGCGCTGGAGGCGAGGATCGCCTCGGTTGTCCTGTGTATCCGGGGACCGACTCAGAGCTGTGCCCAGCCTCGCACGTAGGGCTCTCCTTTTCCTTACCCGCGTTCCCCGTGTGGAGTAAAAGCGTGTTAAATAAACCTGAACGTTCTGTGTGCTCGGTGGCCGAAGACACTTCCTGCGTGCCCGCACTCCGTGACTTGAGGAAAGAAAGTGGCTAAGCCACAGGAAAGTTGTTGGTGCTGTGTTCAGCAAATTCAGTTTTGCTTGAGTAGGTGGAGGCGAACTTTATTATTCTAAAAACAGCCGCCGGAAAGCGAATGCCAGGTTGTGTACAGTTTTCACCAAATGGGAGGGGGTGATCAAATGAGAATTTTTGTCTGAGCCCCTCGGAAAGCCTCCCGTTCCTTGTGTTCTCTGAAGCAGAGCGCACGTGTGCCCCCAAAAACATTGAACTATCTGAAAATTATTGGAATATAAACCTGAGATGGCTCATTAGAGAACTTTTCATAACAATTTATAGAGCAATTAATAGGGCCCGGCACGCTTTTTTTTTTATTTATTTTTACAAACATTTGTGTACTGATGATGGTAATACTACCAAGAAACTTCAAAGTGATTCTTTGCAACGTTCAGATGGGTAATTAAGAGTCTGTTTGGACAGCGTGGTGTAGGAGTGGTAACCCTCAGGAAGAAGTTAAATAAGCCTCCTACTCAATAAACTCTTTTGTAACAAAACAGCGCGGAGGGAGCCTAACCTACAGATAAACATGACTGCTTTCATGTGTGTCCTCCAGGGAGGTCAGAATGTTTTACAAATAACTTTTAGTTTGAAAGCTCCGGTTCCTGCTAAAATCAGCAGGGGACTGGGGTCTACAGAGAAGCGAATAAAAGAGGCAAACAAAGGGGAGGAAAGACACATGGAAGGCTTCACACAGCAGCCAAAGGCTGCCCTCCCTCGATCCTCTGGACAAAAACCCAAAGTTTTGCTCCTGAAGACCGGCTGCTGACACTTCCTCAAACGAGTAAGCACGGAGGTGCTCAAAGACCAGCAGTGCCACTCTGAGGGATACACCCAAGAGAAGGGAAAACCTGCATCATCCTGAGTACTTGTACGCGACTGTTCACAACAGTATTATTCACCATAGCCCAAGAGAGGAGCCCACCCGGTGTCCACTGGTTGTTCCCTGGGTAAAGAAAATGTGTCCCCATGCAATTGACTATTAATTCGTAATAAAAAGGAGTGAAGTTCAGAACCTGTTACAATACAATGAGCCATGAAAACATTACACTGAGCTAAAGAAACCACAGAAGTCCATGTATAGTGTGTGCATTATGATCCATTGAATGCAAAGTCCCAACCAGGGGTATCCAGAGACAGCAAGTACATAGTGATTGCCAGAGGCTGGTGGTCTAGAATAGAGGCATTTCTTTTGGGTGTGATGATGTTTGTAAAGGATTTATTTATTTATTTGAAAGGCAGACTTAGCGATCGTCCATCTACTGGTTCACTCCCCCAGATGGCCACAACAGCCAAGACTGGACCAAGGCAAAGCCAGGAGCTTCTCCCAGGTCTCCCACATGGAAAACAGGGGCCCAACCACTTGAGCCATCTCCCACTGCTTTTCTTAGACCATTAGCGGGGAGCTGGATCCTAAGTGGAGCAGCTGGGACACAAACTGGCACCCATGTGGGATGCCGGCGCTGCAGCTGGGGCTTTAACCCACTGCCCCAAATGGGTGGATTTTTTTCAACTTCACCTTGTACAGTACCTGGTAGAAATGATCAGTATAGGTGGTATGAAGAAGAATGACTAAGTGAAGAGAAAACTGTACAGTGCAGTAAAAAGATATTTAGGAATTCTGCACCCTCCTTCACTAATAGCTCTGCAACCTTGGCAAATGTAAATTTTCTCTAAATCTTAGACTTGCCTTCATGAAATGGAGATGATGAATTGCAGCTGTAGGTTGGATAAGATGTAATCAGTTAGTATGTGTAAAGTACCTGCTGAAAGTTAAAATAATGAGGATTAAGAGAAGCAGGAGGGGGCAGTGGGTTAAGCCACTCCCTCGACACCAGCAGCCCCCATCAGAGAGCCAGTTGGAGCCCCGGTTGTTCCGCTTCTGCTCCAGCTCCCTGCTAATGCATCTAGCAAAGCAGTCCATGGTGGCCCAAGGACCTGGACCCTTGCCACCCACATGAGAGACCTGGATGGAGTTCCAGGCTCCTGGCTTCAGCCTGGACGATCTCGGGGAGTGAATCTTCAGATGGAAAAACTGTCTTTTTCTGTCACTCTGCCTTTTAAATAAAATAAATCTTCTAAAAAATTAATTTTTAGGAAAAGAGGATAATAAGGAGAATGGGAAGGACAGGCTGAAGAGAAGAATGAGATGAAGATTGCATTCCATCAATCTGAGAAAATGTGGGGTGGGGGCAGGGAGCCCTTAAATCATAGCATTACACTAGGTAAGACAGAATTCAAGGAGAGTGGTCACAAAAGCAGATGCTATTGAGTTCCCAGGTTTCGTTGGTTAACTGATTCTTCCCACAAATGTTTGTTAACCTTCTGCATGTGGTAGGCTCTATGCTAGGTGCTAGTGATGCTGCCGCACCAAAAACGAACAGCGTCTGTCCTCATTGTGCTTGTGGTGTCTGGAGGGAGACTGGTGCACCAAAATAAATAAATAAATAAATAAATAAATATGTATCTAATGCCAAAATGAAAGGGTCATCAAGGTAATGTGACACGTGTGTGAAAGGTTATAACTGGGGGGACCTGATAGAGATTAAGAACTGGGTTAAGGAAGACCTCGCTGAAGAAATGTAACCAGTAACCAGAAAAATCAGTAGGAACTAACCATTAAATAGGTGGTGGGAGCAGAGTAATCCAGACAAGGAACCATCCTATGGATGCTATGATACATTCAAGGGAATGGAGGACAAGGTCAGGTGGCTGAAAGACAGTGAGTGAGTGAAAGAAACGGGCTCATGATGATGCTGGGTGTCAGTGGGCAGACAGGCCAGGTCCTGCACAGCCTCACAGGCCTCACTGAGGATTTTGGATTGCATCCTAATGCAACTGAAAGCCTCAGGAGACTTTTAAGCGTAGTGGTAATGTGATCTGGTTGGCGTTTTCTCTAGCAGCTATATAGGGAATAGAAATCCAGTCAGGCAAGAAATGGTATAGCTTACCACTGCCAGAGAACATTGGAGACAGAAATGGACCGAAATTAAATATATTTTGATGGAGATTCTGGGACTTGACAA
Source organism: Oryctolagus cuniculus (assembly GCF_964237555.1). Classification (NCBI taxonomy): domain Eukaryota; kingdom Metazoa; phylum Chordata; class Mammalia; order Lagomorpha; family Leporidae; genus Oryctolagus; species Oryctolagus cuniculus. The sequence continues at coordinate 16,985,527 of NC_091439.1, forward strand.
TGTCTTGGATATTGGAAATGAGGAAAAAGGTGTCAACTGTGACCTCTAGCCTCCTGGCATAGTATGTTAGGTGGATGGCCATACCATATACTGGAAGACAGCATGGGATAAGAAGCCAATATTGGGTTAGGCATGCAGCCAGCAGTTGTCACTTGGGATGCTCACTTCCCACATGGGAGTGCCTGGTTCAAGTCCTAGTACTTCATTTCCAATCCACCATCCTAGTAATGTGCAACAGATGATGGCTCAAAGTCCTGAGCTTCTGTCACTGATGTGGGAGATCCAGATTAAGTTTGGAGCTCTTCATTTCAGGCATGGAAAGCCAAGACACTGTGGGAAAAAAAAAAAAAAAGTCCTACATGAAGGATCTCTGTGGGGCTGGAGCTGTGGTGCAGCGGATAAAACCACTGCCTGTGGTGCTGGTATCCCATATGGGTGCCAGTTCCAGTCCTGGCTGCTCCACTTCCTGTCCAGCCCTCTGCAGTGGCCTGGGAAAGCAGTGGAAGATGGCCCAAGCCCTTCGGCCCCTGCACCCGCGAGGGAAGGCCCAGATGAAGCTCCTGGCTCCTGGCTTCAGATCAGCGCAGCTCCGGCCCTTGTGGCCAACTGGGGAGTGAACCAGTGGATTGAAGACCTCTCTCTCTCTCTCTCTGTAATTCTGACTTTCAAAAAAATAAAATAAAAATCTTAAAAAAAAAAAAGTATCTCTGTGAGAGAGACCCCACTGGAAAGAAGGAGCCATCAAAGAAGGAGGTACTTTTCTCTGAAGGGAGGAGAGAACTTCCACTTTGCTTATGGCCTTGTCTAAATACTGTCAGAGACTGTGGATTCAAAAGGCTTCCATAGCCTTGACGGCTCATGTCAAGAGCCTCGGGTGACCACTGTCCTCATACATGAGTGTTAGTTGTTAACAACAGGAGTTACTGTGCACTTACTTCCCATATAGGACTTCTGTCCACAATGAATGTTATGAAAATTAATTATAAAACTTGTTCTCAGGGTTTTTTTATGCATGTGTGTTCAAATTGTTGAAATCTTTACTTAGTATAGAGTTGGTCTTCCGTGTATAATGTTAATTGAAAATGAATCTTAATGGAGAATGGAACTGGGAATGGGAGAGGGAGGGAGGGAGGGTTGGGAGTGTGGTTGGGAGGGCAGGTATGGTAGGAAGAATCACTATATTCCTTAAGTTGTACTTATGAAATTTGTGCTTATTAGGCCGGCGCCGCGGCTCACTAGTCTAATCCTCCGCCTTGCGGCGCCGGCACACCGGGTTCTAGTCCCGGTCGGGGCGCCGGATTCTGTCCCGGTTGCCCCTCTTCCAGGCCAGCTCTCTGCTGTGGCCCGGGAGTGCAGTGGAGGATGGCCCAACTGCTTGGGCCCTGTACCCCATGGGAGACCAGGAGAAGCACCTGGCTCCTGCCATCGGATCAGCGCGGTGCGCTGGCCGCAGCACGCCGGCCATGGCGGCCATTGGAGGGTGACCCAACGGCAAAGGAAGACCTTTCTCTCTGTCTCTCTCTCTCACTGTCCACTCTGCCTGTCCAAAAAAAAGAAAAAAGAAAAAAGAAAAGAAATCTGTGCTTATTAAATAAAATATTCCTTTGGGAAAAATAATAAGGGAAATGGGATGTTGGGCATGTGGAAACTCTGTCTTGTCTTTGTAACTTTTCTTAAATCTATTTCAAAATATAAAATTATTTTTAAAAAACAAATGGGGGCTCTGGGCTTCCCCCTGGCCCACCCCTGGCTACTGCAGGCATTTGTGGAATAAACCAGCAGATAAAAGAATTTTCTGTCTGTCTCCCTATCTTCCAAATAAAATGGACATAAATTAAAAAAAAAAAAGAAAAGAAGCAGTGGTGATACACAGAAGGGAGGGGGCCAGTTTCAGCACGAGACCCATGAAGTCTGAATGAAGAGCCTGGAGGACACTCAAGTGTGTACGCCAGATAGGCCTTCACACTCCAAATACCATCTTTGTGCTTTGTTCAGTGCCTGGAGTAAGATTTGAATCAGTGCCAGCTGGTCAAGTTTCAGTCCACATGCAATAGAGATGCTCTCGGAGGAAACGTTCCCCTTATGTAGTTTCCGCTAGACACAATACTGCCTTTCCCCGATGAGCCATAAAGCTGTTACCTGTACAGTCAAACATGGTCCTACTGAACTTTCAGGTCTGTGAGTCTCAGTTTCAGGCTGTGAGTCCTCTAGAGTTAAATTCAGACACATTGCTGTGATTTGAACAAGATTTGGCTCCTGAACCCATGTAAACATTTAAGATTTGAATGTCAAAGTCTTATGATGATAGTACTAAAAAGGTAGAAATTTAATCCAATTATGATGTTTAGGAGTTGGCCTAGGGGGAGGGACTTAAGGCATAGGAGGTATGCTCTTAAAAGGTAGTTCTCTTGAGAGGATTGGTCTTATAGTCGCTCAGTGTCCCGGCACACCACGTAATCCTTCATCCGCATGCACAGCTTCACCAGACAGCCAAATTTCCCACCTCAAACTGCCTACCCAGCCAGTGGGAACCCCCCACCTTCCGCCCTGACCACATCTTGGACTGTGAACCTGCAAAACTGGGAGCCAAAATAAAGCTCTCTCCAGCATAATTAGTTTGTCTTAAGTATTTCATCATAATAGCAAAATGATAACTAATACACATATTATAACTGAAAATCTAAGAAAACATGAGGTTTACTATGCGGGTATGTTAAATGAGGTAATGAGTTAAACCATGCAGATTTTATTTCTTTCTCATATTAAAAAAAAAAAGTCCTGGGGTCGGCACTGTAGCGCAGAGGGTTAAAGCCCTGACCCGATGTGCCAGAATCCCATATGGGCGCTGATTCGAGTCCCAGCTGCACTACTCTCGATCCAGCTTTCTGCTATGGCCTGGGAAAGCAGTGGAAGACAGCCCAAGTCCTTGGGCCCCTGCACCAGCATGGGAGACCTGGAAGAAGCTCCTGGCTCCTGGCTTCAAATCAGCTCAGCTCTGACTGTTGGGGTCATTTGGAGAGTGAACCAGCGGATGGAAGACCAAACTCTCTCTCAGGCTCTACCTCTCTGTGTAACTCTGTCTTTCAAATAAATAAAATAATTTTTTTAAAAGTCCAGAAGTCGGTATCTAACATGACTTTACAGTCTGGGGGAAGCATGGGCTCCCATCCTCAATGTTACCTCACTACATGACAGTTCCTAGAGCTACTACAGCAAACAGAATGGACAAGACGAAAGGGTCCCCTTCCAACCAAGTCAGCTTCTTTTCTCATGATTCCTGTGTGTCCTGTGACATTTTAGCTTTTTATCTTATGGGCCATAACTGTCATTAATAGTGAGTTATAGGGGCTGGTGCTATGGCGTAATAGGTAAAGCTTCTGCCTACAGTGCTGGCATCCCAAATAGTCACCGGTTCAATTCCTGGCTGCTCCACTTCTGACCCAGCTCTCTGCTATGGCCTGGGAAAACAGTAGAAGATGGCCCAAGTCCTTGGGTCCCTGCACCCACGTGGGAGACCCGGAGGAAGCTCCTGACTCCTGGCTTTGGATTGGCACAGCTCCGGCCATTGCGGCCATCTAGGGAGTGAATCAGTGGATGGAAGACCTCTCTCTCTGTCTCTACCTCTCTCTGTAACTCTGTCTTAAATAAAATAAAATAAAATAAAATATCAAGTTGTATATTGTGTGTACTTTATCATAATAAAAAAGGTAATGAAGGAAGAATGAAAGACCTCTTTTTCTCCCCTCTCCACCTCACTGCTTTCCCAGCCATAAGCACTGGTAGCAGTTTGTAGGGCAGCTTTTCTTAAAGATCAGTTATCACAGAATCTGGGGCAGGCAGGCCTTTGGCTTAGTGGTTTAGATGCCACTTGGGACATCCAGATGCCATTCCAGAGTGACTAGGATTGAATCTCGAATCTGGTTCCAGTTTCAGTTTCCTGCTAATGCACACCCTGGCAGGCAACAGGTGACAGCTCAAGTAATTGGGTCCCTGCCACTTCCTTGGGACACTGGAATTGAGTTCCTGGCTCCCTGTTTTTGCTTCAAACTTTGCAGGCATTCTGGGATTGAACCAACAGATGGATACTCTCTCTGTGTATCTGTCTCTGTTTCTCTGCCTCTCAAATATAAAATTTGCATAAAAATTTAAAAAATCACAGAACAACAACTGTCCAAATATTTTTGGCATTTTCATGTCATCTGTTTTTATAAAAGAACTTTTTCCTCCATGGAAGTCCTATGGAGAGTATAGGTCCAAGCAATATGAATAATGCACTCAGCTGGGTAAGTGATACTAAGAGCTAGTCTAGAATTTTCCAGGAATGCAGTGGGTGCTCCCAGGGGACACAGAAATTGGTATTTATGACTCAAATATTTACTGAGCACCTGTTACTTCTCAGGTACAATGCTAAAACTGGGACAACATGGGTGAATAAAACAAGGATGATTTGTGCCCTCATAGAGTAACAACCTCCAGGCAGAGGGAAACAACATACATCAGATCATTAGGAATAGGGGCAGGCATGTGGCATAGCAAGTTAAGCTGCCACTTGTGACACTGGCATCCCATATCAGAGTGCTGATTTTTTTTAAAGATTTATTTATTAATTTGAAATACAGAGTTACAGAGAGAGGTAGAGACAGAGAGAGAGGTCTTCCATCTGCTGGTTCACTCCCCAGATGGCCTCAATGGCCGGAACTACACCGATCCAAAGCCAGGAGCCAGGAGCTTCTTCCAGGCCCCCCACCACTGGTACAAGGGTACAAGGACTTGGGCCATCTTCTACTGCTTTCCCAGGCCATAGCAGAGAGCTAGATCAGAAGTGGAGCAGCCGGGTCTCGAACTGGTACCCATATGGGATGCCAGCGCTTCAGGCCAGGGTGTTAACCCACTTCACCACAGTGCCAGCCCCCAGGGTGCTGATTTGAGTCCTGGCTGCTGAGCTTCCAATCCAGCTCCCTGCTAATGCTCCTGGGAAAGCAGTGGAAAATGGCCTGAATGCTTGGCCCCTGGCATCCGTGTGGGAGTCCTAGATGGAGTTCCAGGCTCTTGCTTTTGGCCTGGCCCAGCATAGCCACTACAGCCATTTAGGGGAGTGAACCAACAAACACGTGAAAGATATCTCTCCCCCTCCCCATCCCCCATGTGAGTATGTCACTCTGCTTTTCAAATTAATTAAAAAATCGTTAGGAATATAAATTACACATAAACACTTGGGTAAGTGCTAGGAAGCAACTGAGGGTGCTGCTATCACAGGAAACCTTGGCCTCTGCTGAGACATCGTTGAGGACGTGACAATTAAGCTGAGACCCGAGGGCTGAGGAATTAATGGGCTAAGGTGAAGTGGATGTAATGCAGAAAGGTCAGAAACACTCCAGAATAGGCTTTGTGGAAGAACCCATACAGAACTTCAAAAGGCCATGTGGCTGCAGCACTGAGAGCTGAGATGAGGCTGGGGAGGAGTAAGGGCACACACTGTCTGCTCTGTCACAGGCTTGCCTCTTTCTTCAAGGACAACTGAGCCTGGGTGCCAGGGTCACCTGATTCTTCCAAAGAACAGCTCACCTTTTCCGGCACCCCTAGATATCATAACTTAAAAGAGCATGGTGGGGCTGGTGCTGTGGCGCAGAGGGTTAACGTCCTGGCCTAAAGTGCCAGCGTCCCATATGGGCGCCAGTTCTAGTCCCGGCTGCTTCTCTTTTGATCCAGCTCTCTGCTATGGCCTGGGAAAGCAGTGGAAGATGGCCCAAGTCCTTGGGCCCCTGCACCCACGTGGGAGACCTGGGAGAAACTCCTGGCTCCGGATCGGCATAGCTCCAGCCGTTGCGGCCATCTGGGGAATGCATCAGATGGAAGACCTCTCTCCCTTTCTCTCCCTCTCTCTTTCTCTGCCTCTCCTCTCTCTGTGTAACTCTGACTTTCAAATAAATAAATAAATCTTTTTTAAAAAGAAAAAAAAAAAGATCTTGGGATCCCCAAGGAAGTCCTAGAATCACTGCATTTCCCTAAGGATACTCAATTGGCAAGTACCTGGGGAGGGCCACGCATCATGGTAAGTGCCACAAGAAAACAAAGGCAGAACAGCCCCTACTCTCGGGCATTCACAGCCTGGTCTACTCTGGCCGTGGGGAATAAGCTGACACACAGATGATTATACAACAAAGCACACTGCTGCTCTGTGCAGCCTGCCTGGCAGCCAGGCTGAGAAGAGGGTGTTCTGAGCGAGGCTTGGGTGGGGAAGTGGGAAAATGGGTGTGGGGAGTGCAGAGATTCTCCAGTCCTCCCACGCTCAAATTCATGGCCTCTGAAGAAATCTGGGACTCTTCTCTTTCCATGCAGGGAGCCAGAGAACCTGGCTCACGGAGATGTGGGTCACAGCACTCCCCAGGTGGAGTGCCTTGTCATTAGGGCAATCACTGCTTCCCCACTCTCAACTTTGGCCGAGACTTGGCGTGGACAATGTGCGCCCAAATTTACTATATATATAACATATATAATATATGCTTTGTATTAAATATACATTAATATATATAGTAAATTTGGGCATATATATGCATATATGTATGTATATATATCACCAGGCATTTCTCATTGTCCCATATCCCTCATGCAAATGCTGCTGTCTGTGCTATGACATGTGGTTCAAGTGCCCCTGGCATGACCCAGGGAGAGGTTTCCACAGACTGACCTTCAAACTGGACAAATAGTCAGCCAAAGAGAGCCAACCCACCACTACTAGAGGCATGTTCTCAGAGTCCACCAGCACTTCAGCAAGACAGAAAGTGAAAAGAGATATAAATGCATGTCCTTAGTGTTTGATACAGCTATTTCAGATCAGGACATTTGTCCTAAGAAAATGCTTTTCAAAATCCATGCACTCAGGACTATTTGTTGCAGAAACAAAAGAAAAAGAAGCAATCTAACTATCAGAAAAATAGGAAAATCGGCACATATCAACTCAACAGACTCATGGGTTAGTGCTACTTAAGGATCATTTGCAGGGTGAGTGATTGGCCTAGCAGTTAAGATATCTGCAGTCCACCCTGAAGTGCCTGGGTTCAGGCGGCACTGAGGGTGCCAGTTAAGATGCCTGCTTCCCATATTGGAGTGCCTGGGTTTGAGTCTTGGCTCTGCTCTGAATTCCAGCTTCCTGCTACAGCATACCCTCAGAGGCAGCAGGTGATGGTTCAAATATTTGGGTCCCCGTGACCCATGTGGGAAGCCTGGATTAAGTTTTAGGTTCCTGGATTCCACTTGGTGCAACCCACCATTGCAGGCATTTGGAGAACGAACCAGTAGATGGAAGATCAATCTGTCTGCCTATCAAAAAAGTTAAACAAACAAAAACCTGTGTTCAATTGTCAGCTCAGTTTCCTTCTAATGTGGATTCTGGGAGGCGGCAGGTAATGGCTCCCGTTGTCTCCCTGCTTCCGTATGGGAGACCTAGATTGAGTTCCGAAGTCCTAGCTCCAGTCCAGCACAGCCTGATGTGCACATTTTTTAAAAGATTGATTTCATTTATTTGAAAGACAGAGTTACAGAAAGAGGTGAAATCTTCCATCCACTCATTCACTCTCCAAATGGCCACAATGGCCAGGGTTGGGCCAGACCGAATCCAGGAGCCTGGAATCCATCTGGGTCTCCCACATGGGTGACAGGAATCCAGGTGCTCAGGCCATCTTTTGCAGTTTTTCTCAGTTCCATTAGCAGGGAACTGGATCAGAAGTAGAGCATCCAGGACTCAAACCAGTGCTCCTAAGGATGCAAGAATCACAGGCAGCAACTTAATCCACTGCACCACTATTCCAGCTCCGGCTCTCACACTTTCAAGCATTTTATCTATCTATCTATCTACTTGTTTAATCGATTTATTGACTTGAGAAGCAGAAAAACAAAGACAGCTCCCATCTGCCGATTAACTATCCTAATGCCCACAACGGCTCCTAGATGGGGCTGAAGCCAGAAGTCGGGAACCAGGAGCCGGCAGCCAGGAACTCAATCCAGGTCTTCTATGTCAGTGGCAGGCATCCAAGTACTTAAGCCATCATCTGCTGCTTCTGGGAGTGCACCTTAGCAGGAAAGTAGAATTGGCGGTAGAGCCAGGGCTTGAGTCTAGGCACTCTGATACGGGATGACAGTGTTTCAAGCAGCGTCTCACTCCAAACTTTTGCCCTGATGTTGCTGCTCTTGCCGGCTCTCTGGTGTACTCACCCTTTTCACAGTGGCGCACGCAGTAAGCTAAAAGCTGAGTGAAGTCGCCAGGCTACTAGCCAGCAGAGTTAACAGAAACAAGAATGCAAGAATCACAGGCAGCAACACTAATCCATTGCCCCGCTATTCCAGCCCCAGCTCTCACACTTTCAAGCATTTTAGAACAATATAGGCTAAGCATAGGATGTGCAAAAAAAAAAAAAAAAAAAAAAATGGGGGCTCAGCAGAGCATATAAATAGTCTGAACCCTGCCACTTTAATTGCTGTACTTTGATGTATTGTACAAATCTGTAACTACAGAAATACCGTTGGTAGTACTTTGTGTTTTTTGGGGGCAGGAATGAGTTAAAGAGTGTGGGTTTAAGGAAAAGCTGAGTACTAATTTTTCATTTTTCAAGCAGGTTGCTAGAACTTGTGCAGTGTTTGTCAACATTTGTTATCCTCCACAGAGCATCCAGAGAGATGTGACTAAGCACACATAAACCAGGGCCCAGCGCTGCTGGAAAAGCATCACCGGTACTTCGGAAAGTAGCAGTTAGTAAGGAAGCCACGCCCAGAGATGGCCACGTAACATGCGTGGCTACAGCAGGCTGTTCCTCGCCACTCTGTGAAACATCAAATGGCTCTCCTACATGCAATTTTTTCACTTTTTATTCCAAGATTTCTTTTTTTAAAAAAGATTTGTTCATTTATTTGAAAGGCAAAGTTGTGGAGGGAGAAGAAGGGAAAGAGAGAGCTGGTTCATCCTCTGTTTCACTCCCCGAAGTGGTCCCAGTGGCCCGGGGTTCAGTCACACTCAAGCCAGGAGCCTGGAACTCCACCAGGGTCTCCCATGTGAGTGGTAGGGCCTCAAGAAGATCATCCTCCACTGCTTTCCCAGGTGCATTAGCGGAGAGTAGAATTGGAAGTGGAGCAGCTGGGACTCCAATCGGCGCCCTATGGCATGCCAGAGTCGCAGGTGACAGCTTAACCTATGTGCCACAATGCCAGCCCCAATCCAAGATTTCTTGTGTCATTACAAAAAGTGAGACATTAATGTGTGGACTCCATTAACAGGAGGAAAAGCTTTGTAGTTAAATGAAGCCTGTGTTGCATCAACACAGATACAAAGAAATGTGTAGAGATTTTGGGGGCTTACCCGTATCTTACCCGTACTCTCCCTTCAGGCACACAAAAGGAGTGTGGTTTCTATGCTGGCCAGGTTACCAGTTTGGCTGTGGTGGAAGCAATTGGTGTGATTTCCAGGCTGAAGTATTTAATTCTGGTGCAAGGCTCTACAGCACTTTCTTGTCCTGCCTGGGTAACTACCTAGGAAGTCCTCGTGTTCCAAATTGTGAAACTATGAGGTGAGTGAACCCCCCGTTAGCCCAGCCTCTGAAGGTGGTAGGAAGCAGAGACATTCCCTGGCTGGCATTTAATGTGTAACTTGAGTTGGGCCAGCGCTGTGGCGCAGGGGATTAATGCCCTGGCCTGAAGTGCCTGCATCCCATATGGGCACCGGTTCAAGACCCAGCTGCTCCATTTCTGATCCAGCTCTCTGCTATGGCCTGGGGAAGCAGTGGAAGATGGCCCAGATCCTTGGAACCCTGCACCCGCTTGGGAGGCTCCTGGCTCCTGGCTTCAGATCAGTGCAGCTCCGGCCATTGCGGCCATCTAGGGAGCGAACCAGTGGATGGAAGACCTCTCTCTCTCTGTGCCTCTCCTCTCTCTGTGTAACTCTGACTTTCAAATAAATAAATAAATCTTTAGAGTGTGTAACTCGAGTAAGATAAATACTTCTGTTGTATAAGGTGAAAGATTTTCAAGTTGTTTTTTGCTATTGAATAGCCTGTCCTATTCTAATACAGAAGAAATGTGGAGCCAGCATTGTGGCATAGTAGGTTAAGCCACTGCCTGCAATGTTTGCATCCCATTTGGCTGCGAGTTCATGTCCCGGTTGCTCCACTTCCAATCCAGTTCCCTGCTAATGTGCCTACACCCACATGGAAAACCCAGATGAAGCTCCTGGCTCCTGGCTTTGGCACGGCCCAGCCCTGGGTGTTGTGGCCATCTGGGGAGTGAACCAGTGGATAGAAGATCTTTTTGTCTCTGTCTCTCCCTTTCTCTGTAACGCTGACTTTCAAATAAATGAATAAATTTGTAAAAATAAAAAATGAAGCAGAAATCCAATACCTTATTGAGAGGAAAGAGTACTAGCAATAAACTGAACAACATACCAAAAGAATGGCGCAAGAAAAAAATAAACTTTTAACTATTTCTTGGTTTAAAGGGTATAGAGTTTCTACACAGGAAAATTAAAAAGTTCTAGAACTGGTAGTAGAGACGGTTGTACAATAAAATGGTATTAAATACTACCGAACTATATACTTAACTATGGTTCAAGTGGTAAGCTACATTACTGATATAAACATATATGTAACTTAAATGCACAATACAAATCATCAAAAAAGTTTTTCTACCAAAATCTTACAGTGCTTAAGAGGGTTAGAAAAACAGGCACTCATATATGAGGGTACTTCAAAATATTCATGGAAAAAGTCACGTTAAAAGATAAGTTTAGGGGCCAGTGTTGTGGTACAGTAGGTTAAACTGCTGCAGGCAACACCAGCATCCCTTATCAGAGGACCAGTTCAAGTCCTGGTTGCTCTGCTTGCAATCCAGCTCCCTGATAATGAGCCTGAGAAAGCTGCAAAAGATAGTCCAAATGCTTGAGTCCCTGCCACCCGCATGGAGACCCAGATGGAGTTCCTGGCTCCTGGCTTCAGCTTGGCCTTTTTCTGGCTGCTATAGCCATTTGGGGAGTGAACCAGCAGACGGAAAGTATCTCCTGCTCTTTCTCTCTCTCTCCCTCTCTCTCTCTCTTTCCCTCCCTTCCTCTCTCCCTCACTCCCTCTCTCCTCTCTGTCACTCTGCTTTAATGATAAATAAATCTTTAAAAGCAAAAAGCTAAGTTTATATTGGTGCAAAAAGAAGTTTAAAATGCATGCATAGTTGTCCACAATACACATTCCCCGTGAACTTTATAGAAGATCCCCTGTGTTGTTGGTGAGACTATGGACAACTAGTTCTTTCTGGAAACAATTTTAGTATAGTTATCTTTTTTTTTTTTTTTTTTTTTGGACAGGCAGAGTTAGACAGTGAGAGAGAGAGAGAGACAGACAGACAGACAGAGAGAAAGGTCTTCCTTTTTCCATTGGTTCACTCCCCAGCTGGCCACTACGGCTGGCGCGCTGTGCCAATCCGAAGCCAGGAGCCAGGTGCTTCCTCCTGGTCTCCCACGCAGGTGCAGGGCCCAAGCACTTGGGCCATCCTCCACTGCCCTCCTGGGCCACAGCAGAGAGCTGGACTGGAAGAGGAGCAACCAGGACAGGATATGGTGCCCCAACCAGGACTAGAACCCGGGGTGCCAGCCTCGCAGGCGGAGGATTAGCCTAGTGAGCTGGGGTGCCGGCCGGTGATACTTATTTTAAGAAGATTTTTGACAGGTGGGCATTTGGCCTGGTGGTTAAGACTCTGGTTGAGATGTTCACATCCCTAAGTTGGAGTCCTGGCTTCATTACAGTTCCAGCTTCCTGCTGATGTGCACCCTGGAAGGCAGCAGATCCTGACACAAGTGGTTGAGGCCCTGCTGCTTGTACAGGACTCACATTGAGTTCCCAGCTCCCAGCTTCATTCCAGCCCAGTCACAGCTGTTGCAGGCATTTGGGGGGGTGTCTGTCTGTCCCTCGCTCTGTCTCTATCTTTCTCTTTCTGTCTCTCAAATAAATAAGCAAAAAAGCAAGCAAGCAAACAAATAAAAATGTTTAAAAAGACTTTTGAAATTATGTACCCTTTGGTTGCTTTATTTCTCTTCTGAGAGTGTGACCTAAATTTAAAATTAAAAAAATGTACAAAGTTGTATGTAAAATAATCATAACCCTGGCATGATTTTTTAATGCCAAAAATGTGAAACAGTCTAAACATGGTGAATTGGTTAGGTGATTCAGAATATATTCATATAATTGAACTCTCTAGGTATTTAAAATTATAGTGTAGAAGAATAGTTAATGGTATAAGAGAAATGATCCAATATAATAGTGAGTGAAAAAGACACAAGGCCTGAGTGTACTGAGTTCCTAGGTATAGAGTTTATTGTTTACAGCTCACATTTATGTAAGAATACTTTGATAGAATTGGTTTTATGAAACATTTTTTAGTTATTTATTTGAAAGAGAGAGAGAAGAAGAGAGAGGGAGAGAGAAGAAGAGAGAGGGAGAGAGAGATCTCCAATTTGCTACTTTACTCCTCAAATATCCTCATAGTTGCAGCTGGATCAGGCTAAAGCTGGGAGCCAGAACTCAGTTCAGGTCTCCCATGAAAATGGCAGGAACCTAAGCACTCGAGCCATCACCTGCTGCCTTGCAGGGTGCACATTGGTAGAAAGCTAGACTTGGCATTAGGGCTGGGACTGGATCCCAGGCTCTCCAGCATGGGACACGAGTGTCCCAGGTGGCAAGTGAACAACTGTGCCAAATGCCTGCACCACACAGCACTGATCCTTAATGAATCTATGCTCATTCTGTTCATTTTTCACTCTAAGGGTGCTAACATTCACTGTATGATTACAACCCAACTCTCTTAAGTTTTTGGAATATGATTTATCTGAGCATAAAAACAAGTTAATTAAACTAATGAAGTTAAAAACACAAACCTTCGATTCTTACCTTCCGTGACCTTAGGTTCCCTCCTGACCTCTGTCATCCTTTCCCTTTGAAGGTGGCCACTGGGGAAAGAATGGGGAATAGGAGACTCCGATGAATTCTGTGGTCTGTTATTGTTTTAACATTACATCATCTTTCCCCAAACAGTCTTTCTGCTTTTGTTCTTGCTAGGAGTGTGACCTTAAAATGATCCCTTTTCTTTCCTCTTTATTATTTTTCATCACTTTAAACCCATTCTGGATTCTGCTTTTCCTGATGTTGTTATTCAAGGATCCTGTTGCTCTTTAGTTCTCAGGTAAATGTACACAACTGTTCATTGTCTCATTTTCTGGGGGCTCAGCAGAGGAATGCCTGCAGTCCCTCCTGGTTGTTTTAGACACCTTTTTTTTTTTCCTATTGGAGTTAAGATTATAGTATCACCTGATACAGAAACTCCCAAATGTTTGTGGAGGCTTTCTTCTCATTTTTAAAAAATATTTATTTATTTATTTATTTATTTGAAAGGCGGAGTTAGAGAGAGAGAGAGACAGACAGACAGACAGAAAGATCTTCTATGCACTGATTCACTCCCCAGAGGGCCACAGTGGCCAGAGCTGGGCTGATCTGAAGCCAGGATCCAGGAGCTTTTTCTGGGTCTCCCACGTGTGTGCAGGGGCCCAAGGACTTGGGTCATTTCCTACTGCTTTCCCAGGCCATAGCAGAGAGCTGGATTGGACGAGGAGCAGCCGGGACTAGAACTGGTGCCCATATGAGATGCTGGCGCAGCAGGCGGAGGATTAACCTACTGAGCAACAGTGCTGCCCCACCCCCACCACCACCCCCACCCCCCCGTGGAGACTTTCTAAGGTGCATAGTTTGCAAGGATAATTTTACTTGCAGATCCTCATCTTCTATTTGTCTTTGTTTCCAAAGCTGATCAGCCTGAAAAATATATTTTTTTGCATTCCCCTTTCTTAGCTCCCCTCTCACACAAAACTTTCCCAAGGAAAAGGTAGAAAGGCACAGTGCAAGTTCACTCATCCTGTGACTGTGTTCCAAGATCTAAAACTCTCCAAGGTACTAAGGAGACAACTTGAAATATTGTTTTCCAGATTGGGAATCATTAACCCAACAAAGTGCTTTTTGTTTTTTCCTAATGGATGCATGTTCCATAGCCTTAGAAACTGTTTAGGAGATAAGTTCTGAATAAAAAGGTCATGAAAAATTCATGGAAAATTTGTACGATGAAAAAACTATATAGATTTCAAAATATTTTGCATCAAAGTGAATTTATCTTTTTAATTCTATTTTCCATGGACTTTTGGAAGCCCCCTCATTTGTCATATGGTGGGATGGTGGAAGTGATGACAATTTCCCCTTATTGCTTTGCCTCTCCTTCCCCTAAATGTAGATAGAGAATGCATGCTTCATCAGGAAGAAACACATGAAAGCTAATAAAGACAATCTCTTTAAGAAATACCCAGCACTGGGGCCGATGTTTGATGTAGTGGTTGGGCCATCACTTCTGCATCCCGTTTTGGAGTGTCTGAGTTTGAGTCCTAGCTCAGCTCCTGATTCCAGCTTCCTGCTACTGCGCACTAGAAGGCAGCAGGTGATGTCTCAAGTACTTAAGACACAATTGAAAGTCCTATATTGGGTTCCTGGTTCCTGGCTTAGCCTGGCCGAGTCCTGGCTTTTGTGGACATTTGGGATGTAAACCAGTGGGAGTGAGATTTCTTTCTCTCTCTTCGCCTTTTGACATTTTTATTTTAAATAAATATTCAGCACTGAAGATGGCTCTCCTTTTTCTCTTATTTTAACAGAAGCATTTAAAAAACTTCCCGCAGTGTTCCTTCCTAGAATGCAGTCAGCTGGAAAGAAAAGCACTCTGAACAGATTAGTCGTGCTGACTCTTTTGAAAACATAGCTGGACTATGTTCCAGTACACTGAGATTTTTGAAATGTGTTGGATAAAATCTGTGCAAAACTTTTTTTTACATGACATTTCAGAGTAAGTTTTCATACTCACTAAGAGGGAGAAAGCTTATTTTATCACTTCATACCAAGAAGTAGTTATACCACTTACTGACAATCTTTCTAGATGTATAGAGAGAGTTGTCTCTGTTTGCTCCTCTGTAGAACAGGGGTAATAACTGTGCCTCTTCACTGAGTCATTTTGGAGACTAAAGAAGTCCATTTATGAACTCTGGGAAGCACATAGAACAATGCCTGGTACACAGTAAGAGTTCTTTATGTTGGAGTGATCCTGCTCCTCAGTCTTATAAAAAATCTATTCTGTAACCTAATGTATTAGCTTCAGGTTCTGTCACTTTTGAGTCTGACCAAATAATTCAGCAACTACTCATCCTCCATAAGCAGTGTAGATGTATAGAGAGAGTTGGCAAATGTTTTTACCCCCACATTTGGGATTTTGACAATCAATTCTGATGTCTTCTGAAAAAAAAAATTGATAGGGGAGTTTTAAGAATTATTTATTTGAAAGAGTGACAGAAAGGGGAAGAGGGAAGGGGGAAGGTGGAGAGGGAGGGAGGGAGAAAGGGAGAGAGAGAGAGAGAGAGATCTTCCATCCACTGTTTCACTCTCCAGTTGCCTGCAACAGTTGGAGCTGACCCCAACTGAAGGTAGGGGTCAGGAGTTTCATCCGGGTCTCCCCCATGGGTGGCAGGGGCCCAGGTACTTGAGCCATCCTCTGCTGCTATCCCAGGCACGTTAGTAGGGAGCTGGATTGGAAATGGGGCAGCTGAGACTTGAACCGGTGCTGGTATGGGATGGTGGTGTCACAGACTGTGGCTAAACCTGCTGTCCCATGATGCCAGCCCCATGGCAGACTTCTGTTTTCACCTCTGTTCTATCTCCAAAACAAACTCCTCCACTGTCGGGGAATAGTCCGCGGCGGTATCGCTAGGCGGGGGTTTTTTACTTTCGGTTTTGACAGGGGCGGGGGGCTTTCCTATGGGCAGGGCCCTCCGGAGGCGGAGGGATCGAGGTCGCGGTAAACAACAAGATGGCGGCAGGACCCCCGCAGTGAGTCTGCCTGCCTGCCTGCTGCGTGACACCTCACCTGATTGGCCGAACGACGCGTGCCTTTCACGTGAACAGAGACCGGATTGGTGTGCCCAATACATGGACTCTAGCTTGCTCCTGATTGGTCGCATTTTGTATATAAGCTGCGGGTGTAAGGAGGAAGCTCTCTTTCTCGCCTCTCCTTTCCTACTCCCTCTGTTACGTTTACTTTCTCTAATAAAAAGTCTACTGAAGACTGATAAACGTCGTTCGTTCTTTTCTCGCCCGAGAAACCGTCGTCGCGGGCCCTGGGTTGAGTCTGCTGGCCAGACTCCCCGAGACGCTCGCGGCACTCCACGGCCTCATTATTCAGTGTCTCCTTTTCACTTTGTATTTCACTGTTGTGTCCCATTGCTTTTTGTTCTTTTTCTCCCATCCGCAGGCTCAGCAGGGCTCATGTGTCCCCTGGCCTCTGGGCAGGAGGCCATCCTGGTTTCCTCACTTGAGGTGAGAGTGAAGACTGGTGTTTGGAGATCATTCTGGCAAGAAAGCCCAAGAACAAGGCCCCTGGGCCCCCTTGATGGTCAGGAAGAAGTTTGGAGAACTCTCGTCCTTTTCTCTTTGTCTATACTTGCTCTCTCTATACTCTCAACCAGTTTCCTGGCTTTAGATACCATTCAGATGCTAATGAGCCCCACATTTATATTTGCAGCACCTGCCTGCTGACTCCAACCCTCCACACTGATTTTTCAACACCCTACTGTTGGCTACCTAATAGGTAGCTCAAACTCATGCTCTGCAAAACTGCTTTACCTTCAGCCTTTACCCTGCCACTTGTCCCCTTCGTTCTTGCAGTTGCTCAAGTCTAAAACACTCAGAGTGAATCTACACTCTTATCTTTCTGTCATAGCCCACATGCAACCTCTTCCTACATACAGAATCCAGAATCTGACCACCATTCATTCCTTCCACTATTGCAAATCATTGTCATCCCTCTCTTGGATTACTGAGACTTCCAGAGTGATCCTACTAAAATTAAAGTAATTCCTTTTCTCAAATCCTTCAATATATCTCCCTATATGAGATGCCACTGTGGGCTGGGCCACTTGTTGCAATGCTGGTCTTCCATACCAGAGCGCCAGTTGGAGTCTAATCCAGCTCCCTGTTAATGCACTTGGGAAAGCAACAGAAAAGAGCTTAAGCACTCGGGCTCCTGACACCCACATGGGAGACCCAGATGGAGCTCTGGGTTCCTGGAGTAGGCCTGGACTTGCCCTGACTGTTGCTGTCTTTTGGGGAGTGGTCCAGCTGAGGGGAGATCTCTTTCTTGGACCTTTCCCTCTATCTGTCACTCTACCGTTCAAATAAATAAAAATAAATCTTAAGGAAAAAATTAACAGACATCTATTCCTGTCCATACATGTTAATTTTTCAAAACAGAATTTTAAAATATGCACCAAATTGTTTCCAGTGGTTATTTCAGGGTGGTACTATTACAGGTCATCATTTTAAACTATTTATGTTTTGCTCTAGAAATATTACTTCAAAGAATTTACCTATTTAGGAAATAATCAGGAAACGGCCAAAGACCTGGGTTCAAGCATATTAATCACCACCATATTTATAATAGGCAAAACTTGTAAATAGCCTAAATGTCCAGGAGGAGGAAACCATAAAAACAGCTCGAATTTTAAAATGCATGTGGAGAGAGGAAAAAGACTGGAGGGACATGCATCGAAACATTAGCAACAGTCATCGCATAGGAATCACACACAGGTGGCCATGGTCCAGGGCCTGACAGCTACCAAGTACTTCCCATTAGCAAACCTGCTTGGAATTCACTAACTCAGAACAAATGTGCAAATCTAATCAACACTTCCTGCCATGTTCTGCAGTGTCAACTTAAGCAACCACCTCTTTCAAGGGCTGCAAATGCACTTGTAGAATATGTAGAATATATCACAGGAATAAAAAGATATTGTGACTCTGAACTTAGTGTAACAATAACCATCCTTACCCTGCCTACTTAGTTAATGGGGAGTGGGGAATTGTCCTCATGCTTTTAGCAATTCCGGCCCTTTGGGTCTTTGCCAAATTAGGATAGGTTGAGCTATTTCTTGCAGCGACTGATAAGAGTTTCCTAAGAGCTTCTTATCAGTTTTAACTTGTCTGAAAAAAGTAGTTACAACTGCAAGAACTAAGTTCCTGGTCATACTCAGTGTCTAATTTCCCAGTTTGTAGCTCACATTTTTCTTGTGTTCTAAAGGTTGAACTTGAAAGTTAGTTTTTGGACTTCTATGTTTTATATGTGTCTTGTTTCCTAATGGGAAAATCAAAAGCAGAAAAGAATTTCTAAATTTATACCTGTCTTTCTATTCTATTCAGACCTCAGTCACCTTTCCCCAGAGAGCATATTAATATGATTAGGAAAGTCTTCTGCCTTTATTATTTGTATAACTAAAGCATAAATACCACCTGTGGTATCAACTCATTGTCACTGAGAAGTTACACCAATAAAAAGCAGTGCCCAAAGCCGCTAAGCACCAGGAAAACCCACAAGACACTCCGACATTACGTGAAACAGATGTGTAGGTTTTTTTTTTTTTTTGACAGGCAGAGTGGACAGTGAGAGAGAGACAGAGAGAGAAAGGTCTTCCTTTGCCGTTGGATCACCCTCCAATGGCTGCCGCTGCAGCCGGCGCACCGCACTGATCCGATGGCAGGAGCCAGGATCCAGGTGCTTTTCCTGGTCTCCCATGGGGTGCAGGGCCCAAGCACCTGGGCCATCCTCCACTGCACTCCCTGGCCACAGCAGAGGGCTGGCCTGGAAGAGGGGCAACCGGGACAGAATCCAGCGCCCCGACCGGGACTAGAACCCGGTGTGCCGGCGCCGCAAGGTGGAGGATTAGCCTAGTGAGCCACGGCGCCGGCTCAGATGTGTAGGGTTTTGTGTTTTCATGAATCAAATCATAAAATTCAACTTTGAAAAGTGTCAATGCAATAAGCTAGAACTTCAGCACATTCATTTTAGGACTTAGTTATGACAAACGGCAAGGAGGCTGCTCTTAAAAGCCCACATACTTCATACTGAGAACATGAAATTTTACAAGACTTTGGTTGCAAAACTAGAAGTGCACTAGACATTGGCACTCTGCTCTTGTGTAACATAAAGCAGAGTTTACTGATCAACACTCCCCATGAAACAGGAAGATCTGATTATGTGCTTATGAGAGCTTCAGACTATTTGTGAGGTGTCTTTTTTTGTTTTTTGTTTTTTTTTAAAGACTATTTTGACATTGGGAAACAAATTGAAATTCTATTATTTCTTAGGTAGAGAGAAAAGTAGAAAGTACTAACATAAAACATAAGCTTCTCACCAGTACCCAAACAATGGGATAAACACTAGGCCTACCTTCAGTGAACATGTGAAATAAACAGAATGCTCATTTTAATCATTTCCAAAGAGATGTACACCATGTATGGTTATCTCATTTGAAATCTGAATGTCAGTGATATCTAGATTTTAAAATCTTCTGTGAGTCTCAACAAAGAACATTTTCTCCTAGCTGAGCAGTCGAATCTAAGGTGGAATTTCTCTGATTTCCAGCAGAGTTCTCAATGAAAAAACGTGGTGCTTTGCAGGATGTTTCAAGAAAGCTGCCCATATGAGTTCCGGTTTTTTGCAGCAAAGGGTGGTGACTGTGGCTCACGATGATGCATTAGGTTCTATAGAAAGAACTGGAGCAGGGGAGCGGAGAGCTCCTCCAAATATAAAGAAAAGGCAAAGATGGAAAGCTTGGTAGCCTGATATGGCCAGTTTAAGCTAGCTATGTGTTTTGAAATGTTGCATTGTATTTCTTAAAAATGTGTATTTCTTAAAAAAGGAAAGATTTCCTAAAGTCTAAACTCTCGTTTTCTTTTTTTTTTTTTTTAAGATTTTTTAAAAAATTTATTTGACAGGTAGAGTCACAGACAGTGAGAGAGAGAGACAGAGAGAAAGGTCTTCCTTCCGTTGGTTCAACCCCAAATGGCTGCCACGGCCAGAGCTATGCCGATCCAAAGCCAGGAGCCAGGTGCTTCTTCCTGGTCTCCCACGCGGGTGCAGGTGCCCAAGTACTTGGGCCATCCTCCACTGCACTCCCGGGGCACAGCAGAGAGCTGGCCTGGAAGAGGAGCAACCGGGACTAGAACCCGGGGCCCATATGGGATTCCGGTGCTGCAGGCGGAGGATTAGCCAAGTGAGCCACAGCACCGGCCCAACTCTTGTTTCTTTTTATTTATTTATTTATTTATTTATTACTTATTTGACAGGTAGAGTTATAGACAGAGAGAGAAACAGAGAGAAAGGTCTTCCTTCCGTTGGTTCACCCCCCAAATGGCCGCTATGGCCGGCGCTGGGCCAGTCTGAAGCCAGGAGCCAGGTGCTTCCTCCTGGTCTCCCATGCGGGTGCAGGGCCCAAGCACTTGGTCCTTCCTCCACTGCCTTCCCAGGCCACAGCAGAGAGCTGGACTGGAAGAGGAGCAGCTGGGCCTAGAACCTGGCGCCCACATGGGATGCCAGCGCTGCAAGCGGAAGATTAACCAAATGAGCCACGGCGCCAGCCCCTGAACTCTTATTTTCTTATTGATAGTTAATTTTTAAAAATGACTTAACACAAATAAGAAAGTAAATAATTCATGGATTTAAACATGGGCCAGTATGTTCATGGATAATGACGATCGTGTAATGAGGGACTACTTCACTGATGTTTCCAGTAACAGAGAAGTAATAGAAACTCTTGTTTATCAAAGCTACATAAACAATTAATCCTAAACAAGCTAAACAGCTGATACTTGACACCTAGGTGCCTTTGGCAAATTTAAAGGGTTTGGAGCCAGGGCTGTGGAGCAGCAGGTTTTATTTTTATTTTATTTTACTATTTATTTTTTTTTAGAATTATTTTTATTTATTTGAAAGGTGGGGAGAGAGAGAGGGAGGGGGATTTCCATCCACTAGTTCACTCCCCAAATGGCCTCAATGGCCAGAGCTGAGACGATCTGAAGACAGAAGCCCGGAGCTTCTTCCAGGTCTCATGTGGGTGCAGTGGGTGCAGTGGGTGCAGGGGCCCAAAGGCTGTCCTCCACGGCTTTCCCAGGCACATTAGCAGGGAGCTGGATTGGAATTGGAGCAGCAAGGTCTCAAACCGGCAGCCATATCAGATGCCAGCACTGCAGGTGGCGGCCGATTTACCCACTATACCACAGCACTGGCCCCTGCTTCACTTCTGATTCAGCTCCCTGCTGATGTGGCTGAGAAAGCAAAAGAAGATGGCTCAAGCCCTTGTTCCCCTGCACCCATGTGGGAGACAGGGAGGAAGCTCCTGGCTCTTGGCTTCAGCCTGGCCCAGCTCTGACCGTTGCAGCCATTCGGGGAGTGAACCAGCAGATGGAGGATCTTTCTCTCTCTTCTCCTGTCTTCTATAGCTCTATCTTTCAAATAAATAAATCTTTATTTAAAAAAAAGAAATTTAAAGGGTGTAACTAAAGAGGGTACAAATATCCATTAGTGTAAGGATGGACTTCATGGGCTTTTTTTTTTTTTTTTGACAGGCAGAGTGAACAGTGAGAGAGAGAGACAGAGAGAAAGGTCTTCCTTTGCCGTTGGTTCACCCTCCAATGGCTGCTGCGGCCGGCTCACCGCGCTGATCCGATGGCAGGAGCTAGGTACTTATCCTGGTCTCCCATGGGGTGCAGGGCCCAAGCACTTGGGCCATCCTCCACTGCACTCCCTGGCCACAGCAGAGAGCTGGCCTGGAAGAGGGGCAACCGGGACAGAACCCGGTGCCCCGGCCGGGACTAGAACCCAGTGTGCCGGCGCCGCAAGGCGGAGGATTAGCCTACTGAGCTGCGGCACTGGCCCTTCATGGGCTCTTAATGTCTTTATTGTACTGCACTTAGTTGCTATGCTATGTCCCCATTAGAGCAACCTTATTTTTTTTTTAATTTTTTTTAAAATTTTTTGACAAGCAGAGTAAACAGTGAGAGAGAGAGAGACAGAGAGAGAAAGGTCTTCCTTTGCCGTTCGTTCACCCTCCAATGGCTGCTGCGGCCGGCTCACCGCGCTGATCCGATGGCAGGAGCCAGGTGCTTCTCCTGGTCTCCCATGGGGTGCAGGGCCCAAGCACTTGGGCCATCCTCCACTGCACTCCCGGGCCACAGCAGAGAGCTGGCCTGGAAGAGGGGCAACCGGGACAGAATCCGGCGCCCCGACCGGGACTAGAACCTGGTGTGCCAGTGTCGCAAGGTGGAGGATTAGCCTAGTGAGCTGCAGCGCCGGCCCATTAGAGCAACCTTCTGCATGAACATTGCATTTACACGTTTAGACTCTGTTAACCTAGGGTTATGTCCCCTCCCCTCTCTCCTCCTTTCTCCGGGGATTTATATGTTATACTGACCTCAGCGGCCCTTGGGCCAGGACCTGGGGAGCTGGGCACTTCCTTCTTATCTTTGGTGATCAGTGTCTGCTCGCTGGCCCTTGTCTGCACCCATGTCTGTTCGTCCCACCTTTGCCATAAGACGCCTCCTGGCCTTCACCACTTTTGGCCACTGCTGTGTTGCTCTGGGATGCTGGGTATCCCGCAGGGTGATGGAGAGAGTCTCAGTGGACTGCCCCGGCCTGGTGGTGGGCAGGGACTTCTCAGAGGAGCCTGCTGGAAGCAAGGCGAAGGCCCTCAGTGCTCTGAAGTCCTCCTTGTCCCCCTGGGGAACACCCTGCCCTCTCAGCTGACTTGGAGGAACAGGCAGGGGCACAGTCCTTGCTTGGGCACCCACCAAGCATCTACATTCCAGTCATAGGTCCTCAGAGTCTCTTCCTCTTTCTAGCACATTGAACTTGTACTTCCTCGGTGGGTAACTTCATAACTCCTAACTAACTCTCCAGTTTAGCAGGTAACGGCTCTGCCGAGTCCTCAGTGCTCTTACTTATCTGGAACTCAAAATACTTGTTTCTCGTGTCAACAAACCTGGCCCTTCTAATACAAAGTCTACTGTTTTCACCTTTGGTTTTAAAATTCCACTCAGAAATGTGGCTTTCTTTTCCCCCTGGGGTATGCTACTCCCATCCTGAAGCAATGGATGCTACTGATGCCGCGGGAGAAGAGGGAGGCCTGCTGGTGGGGGAGCAGAGCTTAGAAAGCCTGAGGAGAAGCTTCAGTCACGAGCTCTGAACTGGATCCTGCTGCCTTCCTCAGAAAGCATGTATATTGGCAAATAAGCGATTAGGTTATTGGGGTGAAACAGGCCCCCTAGCGGGCATTTGGAGATATGCAGGATATTTTATTTTTATTTTTATTTTTATTTTTATTTTTATTTAAGATTTATTTATTTATTTGAAAGGCAGAGTTACAGAGAGGCAGAGGCAGAAAGAAAGAGGGCTCTTGCATCCGCTGGTTCACTCCCCAGATGGCCGCAGTGGCTGGAGCTGTGCCGATCCGAAGCCAGGAGCCAGGAGCCAGGAGCCAGGAGCCAGGAGCTTCCTCCAGGTCTCTCACGTGGGTGCAGGGGCCCAAGGACTTGGGCCATCTTCTACTGCTTTCCCAGGCCACAGCAGAGAGCTGGAGCAGCTGGGACTCCGAGCTGGCATCCATATGGGATGCCGGCACTGCAGGCGGCGGTTTTACCCGCAACGCCATAGTGCCAAAAAGCCTGTTTCATTTCAGCTGTTTTAAGGAACTACTAACAAGCATTCACTTTAAATTTCACCCCTTGAGTACACATCTTTTTAACATTCTGTGTGACAAAGCAGGAAATATGCACACAGCACATCTGCTGCAGACAGAAGGAAGATGCTATCCTGAGGAAAGGCACACGCATGACTGCTTGAGTTGCTTGCTGAACCAGCCCCGTTTCTCATGACACCCATCTGTACTTGAAAGAACAACTGGAAGGCAAACTATGCTTATTTATGCTTGGAAATATGGTAGTTTTTTTTTTTTTTTCCTGAAATTGAGTCAAGAGCATCTGTAATTTCTAGGAAAATAACTGACAATATTTAGTGCCAATGATAAAACTTGAGCTTCCAGACAAGAACTGGAATTTGGAAAATTCATATCCACCAGTCTTAAGCTTGATACCTTCAAAAGCAGAATGTCAAATGAGTTTGGTGGCAGTGTTAGTAAATATGAGCGGGGGAGTTTGGTGCACCGCTTACGATGTCGCTTGAAATGCCTGCATGACATACTGGAGGGCCTGGGTTCAAATTCCAGCTCCGCTCCTGATTCTAGAGTCCTGCTAAAGTGCACCATGGGTGGCAGCAGGTGATGGCTCGAGTACTTGAGACCCTGACACCCACATGAAGACTTGGATTGAGTTCCCAGCTCCTAGCTTTGACCTGGCCCCAGCCCTGGCTGTTAAGGGCATCTAGGGAGAGAACAAGCACATGGGAAATCTCTGCTTGTCTGACTCTCTGCCTTTAAAATAAATTTTTAAAAAGGTCTTTTGTTTAATTTCTGATATTGTGATGAAATGTGCCAAAGATTGGAAAAATCTATAGAAGCTAGTGAACTAATATTATCCAAATGACCAATTCATGATGTTACAAAATCAGGTGTGAGTTAAAGATCTATTAAAAGTGTGAGAGAGCCTGCTAAATTTTAATGTAACAGTATGAAAAGTTTATTTATTTTAAGATTTCATACTGCAACTAACCTTTAAATAATCATTATTTGTTGAGAAATGTATTAAAGAAAAAAGTTCTCAATTATCAAAAAATTCTGTTAAAATACTCTCCCCTTTTTCACCACTGTGTTTCTAGTCGAGCCAGGTTTTCTTCAGGCCCTGCAACTAAACCAACATATTGCAACAGATAGAATGAGAAGCAGATTTGAGGATATTTGGTATCAAAGGATTTGAAAGTATAAGACAATGCCATTCTTCTCACTATGCTTTTTATGGTTTTGGAAAATGTAACTATTTTTCATAAAAATGTTAATTTGGCAATTTACAACATCATTACTATATATTATTATTTAAAATAAAGTAATGAATATTTTTTGAAACCTGCTTTGATTTCTCAAATAGAGATAGCTAGTATTAGCATAAACAAAAGCTCCTTCGTGTCTTCACTGATTTTTAAGTGTGTGAAGAGATTTCCCATCACATATGTGATAATCTGTGTAAGTTACTATATGTCAAAAAAAAAAACAAAACACAAAGGTTTCCTATCGGATGACTCTCCTTATTGCATTCCCATTTACTGTAAAGAGCCTTCTGGAATTTCTGTTCTTCCCTCGTACCAGTGTCATCAAACACATGGCTTGATTCTGAACATCTTGGGGTAAGGAGACTTCTGACAGTCCTTTAAACACAGTTGGTTCCTCTTTGTGACCCCTTTTACTTTTTTTTTTAAGCATTTATTTATTTATTTGAAAGGCGGAGTTACAGAGAGGCAGAAGCAGAGGCAGAGAGAGAGAGAGGTCTTCCATCTGCTGGTTCATTCCCCAAATAGCTGCAATGGCCCGAGCTGATCTGAACAGAAGCCAGGAGCCAAGAGCTTCTTCCCCATCTCACATGAGGGTGCAGGGGCCCAGGCACTTGGGCCATCTTCCACTGCTTTCCCAGGCCATAGCAGAGAGCTGGATCAGAAGAGGAGCAGCCGGGACTCGAACTGGTGCCCAAATGGGAGGCCGGTCCTGCAAACGGCAACTTTCCCTGCTATGCCACAATGCCGCCACCCATTTTATTTTATCAAAGAATTTGATAAGGTATCTTTCAAAGGTATATCCCACCTCCTGTTCTTTATCCCTAAGTGATCTCTATTTTTAACTATCCTGGGATAATCTTTCTCTGAATCACTGAAGTATACATCTAAAGGGACTCAAAATGAAACAAAACACTTAAGTAATACTAAATAATAATCACTTCTATGTGCCAGGGGCTTTCTCTATGGTACTATAATCTCACAGTGACATACAGGATGGGGTTATTATATCCAGTTTTCAGAGTGAGGAAACTAAACTTCAACATGCTGGCTGAGGTCAAGCTACTAATAGGTGGTAGAACTAGAATTTCAAACCAAAGACTTTTTCCTTAGTACTATTGTTCAAATGGACAGAGTTAATGAATTTAGCACAGGGTCTTTTTTTTTTTTTTTTTTTTTTTTTGACAGGCAGAGTTAGACAATGAAAGAGAGAGACAGAGAGAAAGGTCTTCCTTCCATTAGTTCACCCCCCCAAATGGCTGCTACGGCCAGCGCGCTGCGCTGATCTGAAGCCAGGAGCCAGGTGCTTCTTCCTGGTCTCCCACATGGGTGCAGGGCCCAAGCACTTGGGCCATCCTCCACTGCACTCCTGGGCCACAGCAGAGAGCGGGACTGGAAGAGGAGCAACCGGGACAGAATCCAGCGCCCCAATCGGGACTAGAACCTGGGGTGCCGGTGCCGTAGGCGCTGGCCTAGCACAGGGTCTTGAAATCAAGTCTTCTGATAGTGTGTTCATTCCATTAAATCTTGGGACCCCATGGATAATTTATGTTACTGCAAGTGACCATAATAACCGTCTGTAGTTCCTGAGCTCTTACTCCAGCAGGCGTTGTTCCAAGTGCCCAAATGCAAGAACTCAACAAATCCTCCAAGCAACCTTACGAGGTAGCTCCTCTTATTATCCCCATTTTCCAAAAAAGAAACTTGAAGCACACAGAGACTGACAAGTCTGCAAAAGGCATGTATCCATTCCTTCTTGTCTTATTTAGTACATTGGAAAATATTCCTGAATTATTGGAAGTTGTGTGACAGTATGTATTCATTTGGGGAAAAATTCTAATTATTGTACTTATCACTTTTATGCAGAAACACCCCTCCCCCCCAGCATTTCTGTGTCTTTAATCCCAATATTTAACAGATATTTGATTTACCAGCATGGTTGCCTCAATATCACCACTTCCCTTCTCTGTAACTTGACATCTTTTCCCAGTTTCCATTTTCCTCTGTTTTCCTAATGGCCTGATGTTTTATTTTTACTTGGCTCTTTCAGAATAATCTCTTTTTTTCTATTTTTGAAATGAAAATCTCTTAAATTTCCCTTACTGCTATCCTCAGGGCTCTGTTTCTCGTTCAACCTTGAATTTTCTTATACCTGAATTATTGTACAATTTGTCTTGCAACTGATGTCTTACCAACCTTCCAGCCTTCCAGAAATGTGAATTCTTTTTCTTTAGAAAGTGAGGCCGGCGCCATGGCTCAATAGGCTAATCCTCCGCCTTGCGGCGCCCGCACACCGGGTTCTAGTCCCGGTCAGGGCGCCGTATTCTGTCCCAGTTGCCCCTCTTCCAGGCCAGCTCTCTGCTGTGGCCAGGGAGTGCAGTGGAGGATGGCCCAAGTGCTTGGGCCCTGCACCCGCATGGGAGACCAGGAGAAGCACCTGGCTCCTGACTTCGGATCAGGAGGCCATTGGAGGGTGAACCAACGGCAAAGGAAGACCTTTCTCTCTGTTTCTCTCTCTCACTGTCCATTCTGCCTGTCAAAAAAAAAAAAAAAAAAAAAAAGTGAATATATACAATATCCTGTTGCTGCCCTCAGAATCAGGAGAGCCTCCTCTGTATTCTTATCCAGTTTTTTATGATGTCGACCCATTCCATATGCTTAATTTTATTTTTCACAGCTACTCAAATTAATTAAATAAATTTTTATGGAGACATGCCTTTCTCCACTCTCTCTAGTGCCCACTCCCACCTTTTCAAAAATAAGTGTTTGTAATTTTTTTAAAGATTTATTTTATTGGCTGGCACCGCGGCTCGATAGGCTAATCCTCCGCCTGCGCGCCAGCACACTGGGTTCTAGTCCCGGTTGGGGCGCCGGATTCTGTCCTGGTTGCCCCTCTTCCAGTCCAGCTCTCTGCTGTGGCCCGGGAAGGCAGTGGAGGATGGCCCAAGTGCTTGGGCCCTGCACCTGCATGGGAGACCAGGAGAAGCACCTGGCTCCTGGCTTCAGATTGGCGCAGCGCCGGCCATAGCGGCCATTTGGGGTGTGGTGCCCTGGCCACAGCGCGCCGGCTGCAGTGGCCATTGGAGGGTGAACCAATGGTAAAAGGAAGACCTTTCTTTCTGTCTCTCTCTCTCTCACTGTCCACTCTGCCCATCAAAAAAAAAAAAAAAGAAAAAAGGTTTATTTTATTTATTTGAAAGCCAAAGTTACATAGAGAGGGAAGGAGAGGCAGAGATAGAGAGAGGTCTTCCATCTGTTGGCTCACTCCCCGGATGGCCGCAACACCCGGAGCTGTGCCCATCCGAAGCCAGGAGCCAGCAGCTTCTTCCGGGTCTCCCACATTCCATCTTCTGCTGCTTTCCCAGGCAACAGCAGAGAGCTGGATCGGAAGAGTAGCAGCTGGAACTAGAACCAGCGCCTATATGGGATGCCAGCGCTTCAGGCCAGGGCTTTAACCCGCTGCACCACAGTGCTGGCCCCAGTGTGTTTGCAATTTTTAAAAAAGATTTATTTAGGGGCCAGTGTAGTGGTGTAGTGATTAAAATCACCATCTGTGATGCCGCATCCTATATGGGCACAAGTTTGTGTCCTGGTTGCTCCACTTCTAATCCAGCTTCCTGCTAATGGCCTGGGAAAATCAGGGGAAGATGGGCCATGTGCTTGGGATCCTGGTACCTATGTGGCAGACCCAGCTGAAGCTCCTGGCTTTGGCCTGGCCTAGCCCGGGTCCGTTGTGGCTATCTGGGGAGTGAACCAGAAGATGGAAGACATCTCTCTCTCTTTTTCCATTACTCTTTCAAATAAATAAAATAAGTCTGTAAACAATTTAAATTATTGAGTGAATGTTTTACATAATAATTCCTTCGAGAAGGCTATAAAAAGAATTTGCTACAATGATATGAAGACAATGTATAATACTTATGAACTAGCAATACTGAATATGGCCTTTGAGGACAATCTTTCTTTCTTTCTTTCTTTCTTTCTTTCTTTCTTTCTTTCTTTCTTTCTTTCTTGATTTATTTACTTATTTATTTGAAAGGCAGTGCAACAGAGACAGAAAGGGAGAGCAAGAGAGAGAAAGCAATCTTCCCTCTGTTGTTTGTTGTTTTCATCCCACAAATGGCTGCAATAGCCAGTGTTGGCCCAGGCCAAAGCCAGGAGCCCGTAATTGCATTTACATCTCCCATGTAGGTGGCAGAGGACCAAGCACTTGGTCCATCTTCTGCTGCTTTCTCAGGCACATTAGCAGGGATCTGAATGGAAGTGGAGCAACCACTGATGTCGCAGGCACCAGCTTAACCTACTGGGCCACAATGCCGGCCCCCAGTTTCCACCTTTTTGTTTCCGCTTGTGCTTGTCCCTTCACCTGGAACAATAGTGTTCCCTTCATCTCAGGATGCCCCAAATTCTACGCATTTTCAAGAACCAGTTCACATCCTACCAGCTTTCTGAATATCTATACAATTAATTCAACCATTTAAATGAACTTCTCATGCAATTTTTAGAGGAGGCCAGAATTAATAATTGAATTGAATAGAGGCTTCATTTCCTCCAATTTTTCATATGTTAGTTTCTTTCCTAAAAATTGCAACTCCTATCAGGGCTTTTATTCCTGTATAATACTTGCAAAAATTCAGATATACTTCATGAAACAGAAAGTTCACCCTTTCAAAGCATATACTTTGGTGGTTTTTAGTATATTCACTGTTAGGCAACCCTCTTTGTAATCCAATTCCGAACATTTTCATTGCCCCCAAAAGAAATTCTGTATACATTCACAGTCATTCTCTATCCCAAATCTGAGTCAGGAAACAACTACTGTAGCACAGACTTGCCTGTTCCGGACATTTCAGATATTATAGTTGATCAGGATTTGGCTCTCCAGACTCATGCAGACATCTAACCTCCAAAGTCTTACGTTAATGGTTAATGGGTTAATGTTGATGGACTAAGATATTTGATCTAATCATGGAGCCTGGTAGAGGGAACTAATGAGAGGTCTTCAGGTCATTAGGGCTGGCCCTTGGAAGGTAGTTCTTGTCAGAGGGTTGCTTATATAAGCTGAGCGTGCTCCCTGAATTGCTATGTTTTCTGGCTTGCCATGTGATGGTCTGTCCACCATCTTCCAGCCTCACTTTTTGTCTGAATTAATGGCACTGCCCAGTCATGGACTGTGATTCTTCAAACTGTAAGTCAAAATAACCTTTCTTCCCTCCTAGGCACTTTGGCTAAAATGATGAAAAGCTGTGCAAATGGAATTGTATAATATTTGGTCTTTGGTAACTGCCCACTTTCACTTGGCAAACATTTTAAAGGCTCACATATGTTGTAGCATCTATCCATAGAACACCTTTTAGTGGCAGATATACCACATTTTGCTTATCCATTTATCAATTGATGAACACTTGGGTTGTGTCCATTTATTGGCTACTATGCATAATGCCATAATAAAACTTTGCTTACAAGTTTTAGAGTGAATATTTGTTTTAAATTCTTTCAGACATAGGCCTAGGAGTAGAACTGCTAGGTCATATAGTAATTTGATGTTTAAGATTTTGAAGAACTCTCTTTTTTTTTTTTTTTTTTTTTTTTTTTGACAGGCAGAGTGGACAGTGAGAGAGACAGAGAGAAAGGTCTTCCTTTGCTGTTGGTTCACCCTCCAATGGCCGCCGCGGCCAGCGCACTGCGGCCGGCACACCGCGCTGATCCGATGGCAGGAGCCAGGAGCCAGGTGCTTTTCCTGGTCTCCCATGGGGTGCAGGGCCCAAGCACTTGGGCCATCCTCCACTGCACTCCCTGGACATAGCAGAGAGCTGGCCTGGAAGAGGGGCAACCGGGACAGAATCCTGCGCCCCGACCGGGACTAGAACCCGGTGTGCCGGCACCGCAAGGCAGAGGATTAGCCTAGTGAGCCACGGCGCCGGCCAACATTTTGACTTATTAAGCCACAGCTTCAAAAATCCTATACATAACACCATTGTTAATGGTAACAAACGAAAAGCTTTTCCATTAAGAGCAGTAGAAACACAAAGATGTCCCTTCTCACTACTCCTTTTCAACAATGTACTGGAAATCCTAGCTAATGAAGCAAGAGGAAAAAAAAAAAAGAAAGAAAACACAAAGCAGACAGACATTAGAATTAGTGAAATTTGAAATTAGAAGCACATTAATAGGGTGAGTGTTTGGTCTAACAGTTAAGATGCCACTTGGGCCATTCACATTCCATAGCAGAGGACTAGATTCAAGTCTCTGCTCTTTTTCTGAATACAACTTCTCGCTAATGTGCACCCTGGGAAGGCAGCAGGCAAAGACCTGAATAGTTGGGTTCCTATTACCCACATGGGAGATTCAGATTGAGTTTTTGGCTCCCAGTTTCAGTCTGTTCCAGCCCCAGCAATTGTGGGCATGTAGAGAGTAAACCAGCAGATGGGAGATATCTTTCCACCGGCCTATCTGTCTTTCATTGTCAAACACTCTCTCTCAAAGAAAAAAAAAAAAAAAAAAAGAAATGAGAAATAGTACCCCCTAAAAATGAAATACTTAGTTATAAATTTAATGATGCATGTATAAGATCCATTTGGGGAAAATTACACAACTGACTTAGAGTAGGCATTTGGCCTAGTGATTACGATCCCCCACATCCCACATCAGAGTACCTTGTTTGAGTTCCAGCTGTAGCGCCTGATTCCAGCTTTTTGCCAATGAAGGCCCCAGGAGGGAGGCAGTGATGATGGCTCAAGTAATTAGGTTCCTGTCACCCATTTGTCAGACCTAGATCAAGTTTTCAGATCCTGGCTTTGGCCTAATCCAGCCCTGAATGTTGTGAGTATTTGAGTGAACCAATGGATAGGAGCTTTCTGTTTGTCTCTTTGCCTCTCAAATAAACAGAAACTGGAAACTATGTAAGGTAATGCATTCATTTGTTAATTATCTAGATTTAACCATTCTACCAGACATCATGTTGTAAATGATAAAAATAAACAATGTTATCTGACAATCAAAAAAATTAATAGATCAAAGGAACAAGATCAGAGAGCCCAGATCCTTTTAGAGATAGTTGATTGATCGTTGACAAAGGGGCAAAGGAAACATAATGGAGCAAAAGCAGTTTTATTCATCATGTAGTGCTAGGAAAACTAGATATCTCATGCAAAAGAAAATGTAAACACAGATCTTTTTAAAAAGTATTTATTTTTTATTTATTTGAAAGGCAGAGGTGGAGAGAGAGAGAGAGAGTTCTTCCATTTGCTGGTTCACTCCCAAAATGGCTGCAATGGCTGGGGCTGGGCCAGGCCAAAACCAGTAACTAGGAGCTTCTTCCAGGTCTCTCACATGGGTGCAGGTTCCCAAGGACTTGAGGCATCCTCAGGTGCTTTCCCAGGTGCATTAACAGAGAGCTGGATGGAAGTGGAGCAGCTGGGACTTGAACTGATGGCTATATGGGATGCTGACCCTGCATGTGGTGGCTCAACTTACTACACCATAATGCCAGCCTTATAAACACAGATCTTATACCTTTCACAAAAATTAATTCAAAATAGATAGTAGTTGTAAGTGTAAAATTAAAAAAAAATAATTAAACTCCTAAAAGACAACATGTGAGAATGTCTGGATGAACTTGGGGATGGAAACAACTTTTGGAAATAATACCGAAGGCATGATCCATGAAAGAAAGAACTGATAAACTAGATTTCATTAAAATTCAAAACTTCTGGGGCTGGTATTGGGCACAGTGAGTTGAGCTGTGATGCCAGCAGCCCTTATCAAAGCGCTGGTTAAACTCTCAGCTACTGATCCACTGATTTGTGAGTTCCTTCCTTAGGCATCATCTGTATAAAACAGTTTATCCTGGGGCTAGTGTTGTGGCACAGCAGGCTGAACCACCAACTGTGATGCTGGTATCCCGTATAAGCACAAGTTCAAGTCTGTCTGACTCTCTCTTTCATTCTGCCTTTCAAATTAATAAAAACTGTTTAAAAAGGAAGAAAAAAAAAGAAAAGAAAACCACTTCTGCTCTTCAAAGGACAGTCAATAAAAAAAGACAAAGCCAATAAAATAAGACAAACCCACAAGGGGCAGCATTGTGGAATAAAGTCACTGCCTGTGCCGCCAGCATCCCATATAGGCACTGGTTTGTGTCCCAATTGCTCCACTTCCAATCAGCTCTCTGCTAATGGCCTGGGAAAAAGGCCATTAATGTGGGAAACCTGAATGAAGCTCCCGGCTTTGGCCTGAGCCAGCCCTGGCTATCGAGGCCATTTTGGGAGTGAACCATTGGATGGAAGCTCTCTGTAACTCTGACTTTTAAATAAATAAATATATTTTTTAAAAGACAACAGGGCCAGCACCATGGGGCAGTGAGTTAATCCTCCGCCTGCAGTCCCATATGGGCATGGGTTCTAGTCCTGGCTGCCACTCTTCCAATCCAGCTCTCTGCTGTGGCCTGGGAAAGCAGTAGAAGACGGCCCAAGTGCTTAGGCCCCTGCACCCACAAGGGAGACCAGGAAGAAGCACCTGGCTCCTGGCTTTGGATCAGTGCAGCTCCGGTGGTTGCGGCCATTTGGGGAGTGAACCAACAGAATGAAAACCTTTCTGTCTCTCTCACTGTCTGTAACTCTACCTCTCAAATAAATAAACAAAATATTTTAAATAATAAAAATAAATAAATAAAAGACAAGCCACAAACCTGAAAAAAATGCTTGCAGAAATATAGTCAATAAATGACTGTTTTCCAAATATTATACAAAGAACTAATGCACTGCAACAATAAGAAAATGGACAACCTGATTAACAAATGGGCAAAAGATCTGGACAACTAACCAAAGATGTACTCATACAGATGTCAAATAAGCCAGTGAGATGGTGCCCAGTGATGAATAGAAATGCAGCCTTATTTTGTTCCTAATCTCAGGAGGAAAGCTTGTCTTTCACTGTGAAATATGTGATCTCTGGGTTTTGCATAGGTGCTTCTTAGTAGATTACGAAAGTGCTCTTGGAGGCCAGTGCTGTGGTGTAACAGGTAAAGCCACCACCTGGACTGCCAGCATCCCATATGGGCACCAGTTGGGGTCTCGGCTGATGCACTTCCGATCCAGCTCTCTGCTATGGCCTGGGAAAGCAACTGAAGATGGCTTAAGTCCTTGGGCCCCTTCACCAGCGCGGGAGACCCAGAAGAAGCTCCTGGCTCCTGACTTCAGATTGACCCAGCTCTTGCTGTTGTGGCCTTTTGGAGAGTGAACCAGTGAATGGAAGATCTCTCTTTCTTTCACTCTGCCTCTGCCTTGTAACTCTGACTTTCAAATAAACAAATAAATCTTTAAAAAAAAAGTGCTCTTCCATTCTTAGTGTTTTTTTGTGTGTACTTTTATCATAAAAATATGTTAGATATTGTCAAACACTTTCTGGCCCTACTGAGATGATTATGTATTTTCTCACTTTATTCTTTGAATATGGAATAACACTAATGGATTCTCAAAGTTAAATCAAACTAGTTTTCCTGGAGTAAATCCTTCTTGATTATCATGCATAATCCTTTTTAAATGCTTCTTGATTTTGTTTGCTAGATTTTGATTGAGGTTGTTTATGTGGATTTTCATAAGAGATATTAGTCTATGAATTCTTCTTGTGATGTTGTATCTGACTTTGGTATGGAGGTAATGCTGGGCTTACAGCATTTAGTCCTCTTTTTATTGTTGGAAGACTTTGAAAAGAATTTGTGTTTGTATTTTTTAAATATTTGGTTGAATGCATCAATGAAGATGTCTTCACTCCTCACAAAATTATTTCCTCTGCCCTCGTACATTTCTTCTGGTCCTGGATTTTTTGTTGGAAGCTTTTGATTACTAGCTCCATCTCTTCATTTGTTATAATTATGTTTTTTTTTTTTTTTTTTTTGACAGGCAGAGTGGACAATGAGAGAGAGAGACAGAGAGAAAGGTCTTCCTTTGCCGTTGATCTGAAGGCAGGAGCCAGGTGCTTTTCCTGGTCTCCCATGGGTTGCAGGGCCCAAGCACTTGGGCCATCCTCCACTGCACTCCTGGGTCACAGCAGAGAGCTGGCCTGAAAGAGAGGCAACCGGGACAGAATCCGGCACCCCGATGGGGACTAGAACCAGGGGTGCCAGCGCCGCAGGTGGAGGATTAGCATAGTGAGCCGTGGCACTGCCCTATAATTATGTTTACATTTCATTGTATATCATTAAGTTATGAATTTCCAGCTTCCTGATAATACACACCCTGAGACACAGCAAGTGATGGCTCAAGTATTTGGGTTCCTGCCATCTGCATGGAAGATCCAGACTGAGTCCTCAACTCTTGGCTTTGGCATGGCCCAGCAGCATTGTTTCAGGAATTTACAGAGTGAATGAGCAGATGGGAGCATTCTCTCTCTCTCTGCCTCTCAACGTGCCATGCAGTCATTCCAATTGATGTTTTATCTGCTAGGCTAAATACCTGCCCCACAAACGATATTTTTATACATTGCGTACCCAGCAACTTGGATTTAAAACTAGTGCTCTGTATAGTTACCTTTTAAATCAGATAGAAGAAAAAGAACAGCTACAAACAAATGGATAACAATATGGATTTTCACATTTGTCTACGTATTTACTTTAGCAATATTCTTTATTTCTGTATGTAGTGTTCAGTTATGTACTAGTATCAGTTCATTTCAGCCTGAAAGACTAACTTTAGCAAATATAAGAACTTCAGAGAAAACTCTGTTTTTATCTGGGAATGTTTTCACCTTTTAATTATTTTTGAAATATACTTTGTCAGATATAGAATTATTTTTCAAGATTTATTTATTTGAAAGACAGAGTTACAGAGAGGCAAAGGCACAGAGAGAGAGATAAGAGAGAGGTCTTCCATCCATTGGTCCATCCCCTAAATGGCCACAATAGCCAGAGATGCACCAATCTGAAGCCAGGAGCCAGGAGCTTCTTCTGGGTCTCCTACATGGGTGCAGGGGCCTAAAGACTTGAACCATCTTCTACTGCTTTCCCAGGCCACAGCAGAGAGCTGGATTGCAAGTGGAGCAGCTGGAACTAGAACCAACACCCATATGGGATGCCGGTACTGCAGGCAATGGCTTTATCTGCTACACCACAGTGCTGGCCCCCAGATATAGAATTCTTTGTTGACAGTTTTTGTTTCCAAATTTGTGTATACAATTCCCATGACCTTCAGTATTTGTTTCTAATGAGAAGTCAACTCTTAATTACATTGTGTACATCATACATAGTATGCTTTTTCCTCTTGATGGCTTCATGATTCATTTATTTACATACAGAAGTATGAAACTAGACTCCTACCTTACACCTTAAATAAAAAATCAACTCAAAATGAATCAAGGATCTAAATCTATGAACTGATCCCATCACATTACTAGAGGAAAACAGTGAGGAAATTCTGCAGGACATTGGCATAGGCAAAGACTTCTTGGGAAAGACCCCAGAAATACAGGCCATGAGGACAAAAATAGATAAATGGGATTACATCAAGGTAGGAACTGCAAAAGAAACACTGTACTGCAAAGGAAACCCTCAACAAAATGAAGAGGCAAGTGATAGAATGGGAGAAAATATTTGCAAATTACACAACTGCTAAAGGATTATTAACCAGAATCTATAAAGAGCTCAAGAAACTCAACAACAACAAAACAAACAATCCGGTTAAGAAATGGGCAAAGGAGATGAAAAAGCATTTTGCAAAGAATGAAATTCAAATGGCCAACAGACAAATAAAAAAATGCTCAGGATAACTAGCCATCAGGGAAATGCAAATAAAAATCACAATGAAGTTTCACTTCATTCCAGTTAGAATGACTATCATACAAAATTCAAAAAAATAACAAATGTTGGCAAGGATGTAGGGAAAATGTACCCTAACCTACCGTCGGTGGGTATGTAAACTAGGTCAACCATTATGGAAGACAGTATGCAGAGACCTCAGAAATCTGAAAACAGATCTAACCGCATGATGCAGCAATCCCACTCTTAGGAATTTATCCAAATGAAATCAGCATGTGAAAGAGTGATCCATACCTCCATGTTTATTGCAGCTTAATTCACAATAGCTAAGATATGGAATCGACCCAGATGTCCATCAACCGATGACAGGAAAATGCAGAACATACACACTATGGAATACAACTCAATCATAAACAGAAGAATGAAATCCTGTCTTTTGCAACAAAATGGATGCCACTGGAAACCATTATACTTAGAGAAAAAAAGCCAATCTCAAAAATACAAATATCATGTTTTCCCTGATATGTGGCAGTTAACATAGAAGACAAAAATGTATAGGAATGAAATGGACATGTTGTGATACGATTGTTAGTTTCAGCCCTTGTTTATATTTCTGTGGAACTGTGGTCTATTTTTTTTTTTTTATATGGCTGCCACGGCTGGCACTGGACTGATCCGAAGCCAGGAGCCAGGCGCCTCCCCCTGAACTCCCTTGTGGGGTGCAGGGACCCAAGCACCTGGGCCACCCTCCATCGCCCTCCCGGGCCACAGCAGAGAGCTGGACCGGAAGAGGAGCGACTGGGACCAGAACCTGGCGCCCACACGGGATACCGGCACCGCAGGCAGAGGACCAATCAAGCGAGCCATGGCGCCAGCCCTGGTCTTTCTATTTTTTACTTGTTGAGTATTATGGTTAGTGGTGAATTAGGCCTGTGATTATAGAGTGGGTTGAAATTATGTCTTTGTAAAAATTAAAGAAAAAAAAGAAAGGAAGGAAGGAGGGGGAATTAGGGAGGGAGAGGGAGAGGAAGGGAAGTATGTTTATTTTCTTAGAACTGTACCTATGAAATACATTAAATCTGTTCTCTTTATATTAATAAAAAATAAAAAGTAAAAAAGTTTTGAAAAAAGAAAATGCTAAAATATTTATTTGAGAGGCAGGGTTTATTTGTGGCTAGGGTTCAATATTTTTAAGGTAAATTTGGCTCATCTTTGTTATTCCAAAAGCAAGCAAGAACCTTGATGATCCATTTCCTATAATGTTACTACAAAAAAAGTTGAGGCTGTGTCCTTTTCAGTTTATTTACTCCTAAAGACCAAATCTAAGAGGCTCTATTCTTTTATTGTGTCCATGTAGAACAGTGTAACTGAATATTTGTGTGACTTTTAGGGACTAAAGACTCTCATATGAGAGAGAAAGAGAGAAAGAGAGAGATAGAAAGGAAGCTCCCACTTTACTCCCTAAATGCCTACAGTGGCTGGGACTGGGTGGGACTGAAGCCAGGAGCTTTGATAATTTGAATTGTAGGTCCGGCGCTGTGGCCTGAAGCGCTGGCATCCCATGTGGGTGCCAGTTTGAGACCCGGCTGCTCCACTTCCGATCCAGCTCTATTTTGTGGCCTGGGAAAGCAGTAGAAGATGGCTCAAGTCCTTGAGCCCCTGCACCCACGTGGGAGACCTGGAAGAAGCTCCTGGCTCCTGGCTCCTGGCTTCGGATTGGCGTAGCTCCGGCCGTTGCGGCCTATTGGGGAGTGAACCACTGGATGGATGACCTCTCTTTCTCTGCCTCTCCTCTGTGTAACTCTGACTTTCAAATATAAATAAATAAATCTTTAAAACAATAATTTGAATTGTAGAGAGTGGGAGGGGGAGAGAGATCTTATATGGCTGGTTTATTCTCTGCTCTCTCTGCCTCTGTCTCAAGCTTCAATTAGAACATGCTCTTTTTTTTTTTTTTAAAGCATCAAGTTCTACGGGCATTCTTTTAGGAATAAAGAGGCCTTAGCCTCAGGCCTTTCAGTCTTGTTAGGGAAAGACCACATAGTTAGGTCTTAAATTGTTTAGCACAGGAAGTAGTAATTAAGGATAGGAGAGAAGTAAGACATAAATCACTGGTAAAATCTACAAGCAAAATGCAGAAGCATGGAGGGGCATTCTGCATTACATGCACAAAAAAATCTAAGTCTTTCCTTTTGGTCATACTTCGCTAGGTGGAAAGAATACTAAATTGGTTAAGAGTAGTTTCTGCCTTGTGGCACTTGCTGCTAGGGGAGCAGGTGCAGTGTAGTTGAGTGGATGCCTAAAGAACTGATTACTCAGCGGGTGCTGAGAAGGTTCATATGAAAAAAGGCATGCAAACAAGGGCTCTTTGATCGCTGGCGCCCTCAATTTTTCAGTTTAATAAGTAAGCTGCTCTATTTTTGTTTTTTAAAAATATTCACCATTAACATAGTTGAAAATGGAACACAAATTCTTTCAGCTTTAATTTCTATGCCCCTCTCCATCTTTAAGTTTCAAATATATATATATATGTATGTGTATATATAAAGATTTATTTTACTTATTTGAAAGGCAGAGGTACAGAAAAAGAGAGGGAGACAGGTCTTCCATCCGCTGGTTCACCCCCCAGTAGCAGCAATGGCTAGAGCAGATCGATCAGAATCCAGGAGCCAGGAGCTTCTTCCAAGTCTCCCAAGGGGGTTCAGGGGCACAAGCTCTCAGGCCATCCTCTGCTGCTTTCCCAGGCTACAGCAGAGAGTTGGATCAGAACTGGCACCCTTGGGGCCGGCGCTGTGGTGTAGCAGGTTAAAGCCCTGGCCTGAAGCGCCTGCATCCCATATGGGCACATGTTCTAGTCCCAGCTGCTCCTCTTCCGATCCAGCTCTCTGCTATGCCCTGGGAAAGCAGTAGAAGATGGCCCAAAACCTTGGGCCCCTGCACCCGCGTGGGAGACCTGGAATAAGCTCCTGGCTCCAGATCGGCACAGCTCCAGCCGTTGGAGCCAACTGGGGAGTGAACCAGCGGAATGAAGACCTCTCTCTCTGTCTGCTTCTCCATCTCTCTGTGTGACTCTGACTTTCAAATAAATAAATCTTAAAAAAAAAAAAAAAATCCTGGCACCCTACGCCACAACACTGGCCACTGAATTCGAATCTCGAGGGCCACACTCCAATGCAGAAAATGTTCTTCTATGCAGCAGACACTGAGTAATGAAATAAACCTTAGGCTCGTTTTAAGACACCCGAACAGGTGGTCAGGGAGCTTAGATTTCAGCCATGTCCATGACGCGAACTGGTTCTGTGAACTCGGCCACGTAACTTCTCTGGATGTCACCTTTCCGTCTTTGAGTGAGGACTGAAGCCCCCCACCCCCGCCCCCGCCCCCAGTTTTGTAAGAATGATTTAAAATAGAGTCCGTAAAAGCGTGCCTTCTACCACCTCGAAGACACTTTGGCTAACTCCGGGTTCTCTCCAGTCTCGGCGCATCACGATGCAGAACGCTTTCAAGCACCACCACAAATGCCTGACTGTCCTTTAGTCGCTCCGCGCTGACTGGCTTTCCACTGGAGGCAAGAGTAGCTGAAGAGAAAGCTCGGATTACAAACAAGAAAACCGAGAGCCTCCAGAACCGACTAGCACGCTCAAGCCTACGCGCAGGCGCAATCCCGTGCCTTTCCTCCTGGGGAGGGCACATGCGTCGACGTGCCCACGCCGGGCGCGCTGACGTTTGCAGCGCATGCGCCGTCAGCCGCAGTTTGCAGTTGCGCAGTGTGCATTTCGGGTTGCGGCGCTCGCTAGGCTGGAAAAGGGCGGAGATTCCGCCTGACCGAAGTGGGCGCGCTCACCTGCGGCCGAGGGATAACTTCTCCGACCGGGTTCTCGAGCTCTGCTGAGTCACCGGGGAGAATACCAAAGAGAGCGTTTTCGTTCTGTTTACGAAGGCGTCTCTCCTGTGATTAGTGACTTTGTCATGCCGAACTCGCGGCCCAGGCCCCGCCGGGGCGTCCGGGGTGGCACCGGGGCAGCCGGCCGGGACGAGCTCGTGTCGCGGTCCCTGCAGAGCGCCGAGCACTGTCTGGGCGCCCAGGACTTCGGCACCGCCTATGCCCATTACCTCCTCGTGCTCAGCCTGGCGCCGGAGCTGAAAGACGACGTGAAGGTAAGGGCCCTTCTTCATCTAAATTGTTGCCGGAAGTTCCATTAAAAAAAAAAAAGTGTGTGTGTGTACGCGCTCGCGCGTGGAAGGGGGTTGGATCCGTCGCTGGTGGGTGCTGTTCATATTTAGTGTTCACTTTTGCCTTCTGCCGTTTATGCACGCACAGGAAA
This sequence comes from Oryctolagus cuniculus, assembly GCF_964237555.1. NCBI lineage: Eukaryota > Metazoa > Chordata > Mammalia > Lagomorpha > Leporidae > Oryctolagus > Oryctolagus cuniculus. The sequence goes on from NC_091439.1 coordinate 17,026,471, forward strand.
AGCTCTCCGAAGCTCCTGTCGGCTCCACTTTCTCATGGTGTCTGTCATCTTCCTGCTTCTCTTTACCACCCTGTCAAGCCTCAGTCATCCGCCGCCAGTGTGGTAGCAGGCTCATTACTAGGCTCTCTCCTGCAGTCTGCTCAATGCAGCCAGCTTTTCACGACAGAAGTCCAATTGCACTTCTAAAGGCCCTCGAATTGCCAGTAAGGCCTTGGCTGACCCCCCCCCCCCCTCCTCCAAATCGAATTTAAGCATGCCCTTTCTCCCCCGTCAGAGCCTTTGCATGTGTGTCTGCTGTGTGTAGAAAGGATGGTGTAGGTCTCTGTAGTTGGATAAATTTTGTTACTCGTCTAAACTCACCGTCACTTGTGGATGCGTTCATTAAGCTTCGATGATTGGGTGATTTTTGACAGCTGTTCTGTTACCGGAGTGTACTTTTTTTTTTTTTTTTCCTTCCCAAGGGATTCTGAAACCTGAATTTGGAAAAATGATTCAGGTTCACTTTCAGCTTTTCACCACCACCTACGTTGCTTTATGTAACCCAGTGTTTCTCCATGGCTGCACTGTTGCAGTTTTGCATGGGTTACCTCTTTGTCTTGGGTGTTTAGCAGTGTCCTTGACTTCTACTCACAGTAGATGTAGGTAGCTCTGTTTGTAGTTCCTATAAATTTAGTGTAAATTTTCTAACCAGCTGGCCTACTCTGGGTGGAGATGATATGTTGATGATTGCTCCTGTATGTAGGTAGTGTTATGAGAATCCTTCAAAAAGAAAAATGGATTTAAAAGTCTATTTTGGGACACTGGCATTGTGGCATGGGGGGGTTATAATCAGGGACAGTACCTCTCTTGATGATGTTTAGTGTGTATTAAAAGCTCATTTAGGGGCTGGCATTGTGGCGCAGCTGCCGCCTGTGATGCCAACATCCCGTAATGGAGTGGGCTTGAATTCTGGCTGCGCTGTTTCCAATCCAGCTCCCTGCTAAAGGTGCCTGGGAAGGCAGCAGAATGGCCCAGATATTTGGGTCCCTGACACCCACATGGGAGACTCAGATGGAGTTCAAGGCTCCTGGCTGTTGTGCCCATTTGGGGAATGAACCAGTGGAATGAAGATCTCTCTTTCTGTCTGTGTGTCTGTATCTTTGTCACTCTGCCTTTCATGTGACTAATACATAGAAGTGCAGCTAGGGGCTGGTGTTGTGTAACGGTTTAAGCCACTGCTGGGAATGCTCACATCCCATTTCAGAGTACCTGGGATTGAGCCCTCCACTACTCTGTTTCTGACCCAGCTTCCTGCTAATGTGCCTGGGAGGTAGCAAATGATGGCTGAAGTACTTGAGTTTTTGTCACCCTTATGGGACACCTGGGTGGAACTCCAGGCTCCTGGCTTCAGCCTAGTAGCCCAGTCCCTGCTGTTGCAGGCATTTGAGAGTACAACAGCAGATGGAAGATTACTGTTTCTCACCTCCAACCCCTATACTACCAATCACTCTGCCTTTCAAATAAATAAATTAATAAATAAAACTTTTATTTAAAGACTTTTAAAATTCATACTGTCATGATTGACAGAGTTCAGTAACCTCGTTTTCTGCTGAACAAAGTTTGTGTTTCTTTGCAGGTCTCATTTCCTGCTACTCCTTCTGTTCCCCACCCCCACACTCCAGTCACACCAAGCTACTTACCTGTAGAGCCCATGATCCATTTCATGTAATCTCTTATTTTTCTCTCCACCTTAGAACCTCCTTCTTATCCTTGTCACTCTAGTAGACTTTCTAGTGATTCAGTTGCAGGGGTTAAGATGATTTAAAATATTTGCATGGTGAAGTTGGATTGTCTAAAGTAATCCCATTTTCCACAATCTTGCAGGATGGAGAATACCTGGAGGGAGATGAGATTGGAGCTGGGGTGACAGTGAGGAGGCTACTGTAGTCCAGCAAGTGATTACAAAGGCCAGATTAGGTTGTTAACAATGGGGATGGAGAAGCGGCAGCAGTTTTATAAATTTTTTTTAAGATTTATTTATTTTTATTTGAAAGAGAGAGAGAGAGAGGGAGAAGGAGAGAGAGACACCCTGTATCCACTGGTTCTCAGCCCTGCAATGACCAGGGCTGGACCAGGCTGAAGTGAGGAGCCAGAAACTCCACCTGGGTCTCCTGTGTGGGTGGTGGCCCAACCAAGCATTTGAGAAATCTTCTGTTTTGCTACACCATTAGCAGGGACCTGGATCAGAGGTGGAGCAGCCAGGACATAAACCAGCACCAACATGAGATGCTCGCATCTCAGGTGGTACCTTTACCCACTGTGCGACACTGCTGACCTCATTAAGATTCAAGAGGGTTTGCTGGATTTGAAACATTGAATATGGAGTTAGAGTAGCATTAAAAGGTGACTTTGTGCTTTGAGGTTGAGTGGTATCTCAACCTTATATCCTGTGTAAGAGGAGTATGATAGTTCACTTTAGAACATTGTGAATTTTTTTTTAAAGATTTATTTATTTGAAAGACTGAGTTACAGAGAGAGTTAGAGCCAGAGCCAGAGAGAGAGAGAGAGGTCTTTCATCTGCTGGTTCACTTCCCAAATGGCCACAACAGCCGAAGCTACGCCTATCTGAAGCAAGGAACCAGGAGCTGCTCCTGGGTCTCCCATGTGGGTGCAGGGGCCCAAAGACTTGGGCCATCTTCCACTTGCCTTCCCAGGCCATAGCAGAGAGGTGGATCAGAAGTAGAGCAGCCAGGACTTGAACTGGTGCCCATATGGGATGCTGGCGCTGCAGTCTGGGGCTTTAACCCGCTGTACCACAGCGCCAGCCCCAAGCATTCTGAATTTTTTCAGTTGGTTGTTAAATTTCTCACTTACAGGGTCTCTATGAGGATAAGAACATGATTTGTGTTGTTCCTCATTATGTGATAGCCCCAGTTCTTCACACATTGATTGTTCAGGAAATATTTGCATTGAACTATATTTGGTATGGCTGGTTGAGGTGACTGAGGTTCAGAGGATACTGTCCTGATTAGAGATGTAAAGGTAGCATCCATGAACACATTGGTGATAGTTAATGCATTGGTGATGGATGAGAGGTAAAGAGGGCCAAAGACATACTACTAAAATATAGGAGTCCACAAAAAACAAGGTAGGCAGAGAATCCAGAGAGTGATGTGATATGGAGATGAGAAGGAAAGGAATTTACAAGGTGGCTAAGCTGTCTAATTCTGACATTATTCACATGTATGTTAAAAAAATTCATTTCTGCATTTATGTTTAATCAACAAACAGCAACCTAAAACTGAGTGATTTTTAAGTGATTGTTCAGTAATAGTTAAGTTCCTTTCTCTGGGATCTTCAACTAATATTGTATATTTTTTGATCTTTTATGTTAATTGACTAACTCATTTCTTTTCTTGTTTGTAAAGGAAACTTTTCAGTACACGCTCTTCAGATGGGCCGAAGAGCTTCATGCTCTCAGTCGAATACAAGACTTACTTGGTTGCTATGAGCAGGCCTTGGAACTTTTTCCTGATGATGAAGTGATTTGCAATAGTATGGGGGAGCATCTCTTCAGGTTTGTAGATTTCAGTATTACTTGTTGAGAATTATTCTGTATCATTCTGGATTCAAGAATAAATTATATAGTAATTTGGGCAGGAAAAGTTTTTATAAAGAACTGTTAGCTATAACAGGATCAGTGTAATAAGGGATTGGTGAGTAAGAAATAAGAAATCGGAAGAATGTGGGAATAACAGATATGATGTATTAATCAGCAGTTTTTATATTATCTAATATGATTCATGATAGCCACTGTCCCTGGAGCCGAGTTAGACTACCCAGGGAAGAGTTCCCCCCAACTGGACTGAGATTGAAGCCTTACTGGGGGTATGGTTCATAGGATGGCAGAGAATTTACTGTGGTGCCTTTTTAGGAGTTTGTAAAACTTTTCTCTGAAACTTGGTTGAATTTGCTTTTTATGTTGCTAGAGAAAACCTCATGGGAAAGCATCTCAAAAGAAGTACTCCATTATAGACCGGGAAGAAGCATCTGGCTCCTGGCTTCGGATCGGCGCAGCGCTGGCCGTAGTGACCGTTTGGGGATTGAACCAGTGGAAGGAAGACCTTTTTCTCTGTCTCTCTCTATCTCTCTCACTGTCTATAGCTCTACGTGTCAAATAAAAAATATATATATATATTAAAAAAAAGAAGTACTCCATTATAAAATTATTTAGTAAGCTAGTGGTTGGTTCTAGGGGGAGTTTCTTACCATTGGATACTACTCATTGCCTTGTACTTCAGGAAGCCTGGGGCTGGAGAAGCACGGGGCACACTGCCACTAGGAAGCAAGACCCTTCCTCCTGCCATGGCTCTCCAGCATTTTTTAATGATAAAACCTACCCTTGTGTTAACTGGTGGAAAAATATTAAAGGGCCAGATATTTTTGTCATAGAGCAAATTAAAAAAGAGTTAATTTGGCAATAAGGGGAAAATGGTTGTGTTGGGGGTTTCCAAGACATGTCTGTCTCTGTCTCTCTCTTTTAAAGATTTATTTATTTATTTGAAAGGCAGAATTAAAGCGGGAGGGAAAGACAGGGAAATCTTCCTTCTGCTGGTTCATTCCCCAAATGGCTGCAACAGCCAGAGCTGGACCCATCTGATGCCAGGAACCAGGAGCTTCTTCTGGGTCTCTTGTGTGGGTGGCAAGGGTTCAAGGAATTGAGCCATCTTCCACTGTTTTCCCAGGCACATTGGCAGGGAACTGGATTGGAAGTAGAGCAGCTGGGCCTTGAACTGGAGCCCATTTGGGATGCTGGCATTACAGGTGGCAACTTTACCCTCTATGCCGCAGCTCCGGCCCCCCAAGACCTCTCAGTTCTGCTCATTTGCTAAGAGGGCTCACAGGACTCAGCAGATAGTCAATTAAAGCTCTGATTTATTGCAATGAAAGTAAATGAAGCAAAAAGAAAAAGTGCAAAGTCTGCAGGAAACCAGGCAGAAGACTCACAAGGTCTTCTTTCAGTGAAATTACACAGGGTCTACTCCTTCTCCCAGCAAAGAGTCATGGTAACACCTGTGAAATATTGCCACCCTGGGATGCTCATTACGGCTCAGTGCTCTTGGCTTTTATTTGGGACTGGGCATTGTGGTACACTCTACCTGGCACATACCAAAATTCTAGGCTGCCAGAAGGAAAGACGGTTAGCATAAACCACACTCTGTATAGTTTAGGTACAGTAAGCCACTCTTGTCAGGGTAGTGGAATATCTCCAAATCCAAATCCTCAGATGTTAGCCATGGGCCAATTGCTATCAAAGGATAGCAGTTGGGCTTCTTTTGTTAACTCATTCTGCACACCAGCACATGTGCATAAAAGAATACTGAGAAAGTACAGGCAGTATAATGAAAGGTTAACATTGCTTCTAAATTTGAACCTTAGAGAGCAGTGGAGAGTATAATTCTGAGTTGGAAAATGACAGTTGCTCAGATTCATAGGAATTTAGTTAATTAAAGAACCTTGGTTTACATGTTCTTTTTAGTTATTCATGTCTTTTCCCTCTGTTGCCTCCTCCTTACGTCAAATCACATCCAGCTAAAATAAAGTTAATGTGGTTAGTAATGACCACAGTTTATCTTCTTAAGTGTGTCTTGACTCTGTTAGTTAATTATCCATTGATAACTTAGCAGGTAGTTTTGTCTCTGATGCCATGGGGTCCCTTGTTTGGCTTAGTAGACTGCTTAGGACCCGAGCTTTGGGGAAGGAGTCTAATCTGTGAAGGTTCCAGAAGTTAATTAATTTAGCAATCAGCTCATTGTTGATTACACGTTTTTTTCAGTGTGGAGAAAGTGTTTCATAAATAAATTTTTCCTTAAGAACATGGATCTCTAATATGACCAGTATCCCCTCTATATTTGGTCATTATTGTAAACTCTTTATGTTGTCATTCAGAATAAAATGTGTGAATATTTACAGTAGCAAATGGATATCTCTCAGAAAACATTTTGAGATTTGGTATATAGAATTTTTTTGTTAAATTATTTAAAAAAATTTAGCTATTACAGTAGAGTTCATTTTCCTTTTTTTTTTTTTTTTTTTTTTGACAGGCAGAGTGGACAGTGAGAGAGAGAGACAGAGAAAGGTCTTCCTTTTGCTGTTGGTTCACCCTCCAATGGCCGCTGCGGCTGGTGCGCTGCGGCCAGCGCACTGCGCTGATCCGATGGCAGGAGCCAGGTGCTTCTCCTGGTCTCCCATGGGGTGCAGGGCCCAAGTACTTGGGCCATCCTCCACTGCACACCCGGGCCACAGCAGAGAGCTGGCCTGGAAGAGGGGCAACAGGGACAGAATCCGGCGCCCCGACCAGGACTAGAACCTGGTGTGCTGGCGCCGCAAGGCGGAGGATTAGCCTAGTGAGCGGTGGCGCCGGCCAAGAGTTCATTTTCTTTGAGTCTGCTAAATAAGTCGAGGAAAATGTGAGCAGATATTGGCTCCTTATATTATCTACTTTATGTATGTAATTTTATAAATGAAATATGACTTTTCTATAGAACAGTTTTTTCTTCATTACAACTTCTGTGTATTCTCCATGAAACTTTATAATGAAGCAAACTGGTAGTCCACCAGAAGTTTTTGGATTGCATATAGCAATTTTTTTTTTTTTTTTGTATATAGTAATTTGACATTGCTCTATATCCAAACATTTAGTCAAGGAGCTCACTTTCTTGGGAGAGGTTAGAACAGGTTGGTTGCTGTAGAAATGTGATGTACCATGTGCAGTAAAACCATATTGGTCTACAAATGATTAGATCTTTTAATAAAGGAAGGGAGGGATTCTTCACAGGTTGTGTGAGGAGCACTAGTCTAGATGATTTCAGAGGTTCCCTCCTGGTTTTTATTTTTTATTTGCTCATATCTAATTCAAAAGCCATTTCTGGGGTGAGTTGGCTTTGATTTTGCTAAGTGTCCTTAGACATATTAGTTCTCTTTTTTGCAATTATACTTACTTTTCTGTAAAATTTAGCTAAAATGCATAATTATAATTACAGATACACTTGGCATAAACTGGTCTGGCAGCACATGAATTGATTTTTGACAACCATTCAGCTCAGTTGCTGAGAAGATATTGCAGGAGCAGCTGCGAGGAGCCTCCTAGCCACTGGCTTTAGTATGCTTTACCAGGGAATGGTTTGCAGAGAGAACTGGTGCTCTAGCAAGTGATGCTCTGGCTTTTTTTTGACAGGCAGAGAGTGAGAGAGAGAGAGAGAGACAGAGAGAAAGGTCTTCCTTCCGTTGGTTCACCCCTCAAATGGCCTAACCCTAACCCCAACGTGCTGCGCCAATCCGAAGCCAGGAGCCAGATGCTTCCTCCTGGTCTCCCATATGGGTACAGAGCCCAAGCACTTGGGCCATCCTCCACTGCCTTCCCGGGCCAGAGCAGAGAGCTGGACTGGAAGAGGAGCAACTGGGACTAGAACCTGGCACCCATATGGGATACCGGCACCGCAGGCGGAAGATTAACCAAGTGAGCCACGGCGCCTGCCCCATGGCTTTTTTTTTTTTTTTTTTTAAGATTTATTTATTTATATGAAAGGCAAGAGTTACAGAGAGGCAGAGGGATAGGCAGAAGTAGAGAGAGAGGTTCTGAATCCGCTAGTTTACTCACCAGATGGCTGCAATTCCTGGAGCTGGGCTGATTCAAAGCCAGGAGCCCAGAGATGCTTCTGGGTCTCCCATGTGGGTGCAAGGGCCCAAGGACTTGGCCCATGCTCTGCTGCTTTCCCAAGCCATTAGCAGGGAACTGGATGAAATTGGAGCACTGGGGACTTAAACTTGTGTCCATATGGGATGCTGACACTGTAGGCAGTGGCTTTAGCAGCTAAGCCATGGTGCTGGCCCCGATGTTCTTGCTTTATTGGAGGATCTCTACTTTACGTCAATATAATTTGTATCAAATTTAGGTTGTTATACTTGTTAATGACCTGAGATACATAAATGTAGTAGGGATTCAGAAAAGAAAGAAGTCGTCAGGATTGCAGTCCTCACAGAAGTTTCCTGAAGGAGAGAGTACTTGGGCTGGGCAGAATTTGCGTCTGGTAAGTAGGCCAGGTAAGTAGCATGAACAGAGGCACTGTAATTGGTAGCATGTGGTCAAATACCTTTTGTCTTTGTCATTTTATACTCTAGGATGGGCTTTAGAGATGAAGCAGCTGGGTATTTTCATAAAGCAGTGAAGCTAAACCCTGATTTCAATGATGCCAAGGAAAATTTTTATCGTGTTGCAAACTGGTTGGTGGAACGCTGGCATTTTATTATGCTTAACGACACCAAGAGGAATATGGTGTATAATGCAGCAATCCAGAAGGCTGTTACTTCAGGGTCCAAAAGTGTTTTGGACATTGGAGCAGGAACTGGAATACTAAGGTTTGTTGTATTTGTGTTTTAATTATACATATGCATACATATGTATGATAATGTGAATTAAAGATTTTGCCAGATATAGAAATTTAAATACTGGAATTTAGAAATCTTATAATCTTGTTAGGGTTATTCATGCAATTATTTCATTTTTCATTATATTTTTTACTTGTCAGGACATAGAAATACTAAGAAAAACTTTGGATTATTATTGAAGTTTTAAATAATGAATTTTAAGAATTTTTTTAATTAACATTCTGGTGAGTCTCATCCAGGTTAAATCTGTTTTAGTGTCCTTCATGCCAATTATGTCTTTTTTTCTTTTTGTTCTTGATTTGCTCTTTTAAAATTTTTTATTTATTTGAGAGTTACACACGTACACACCTCATGCACATAAATACATATGCACACATAGATAAAGAGAGAGCTTCTCTGTGCTCATGCAGTTATCTGATTCTCAGATGCTCACAGTTACTGAGGCTGAAGCTGGGAAACCAGGTAGGAGCCAGGAGCACAGTCCAGGCTTTCCACGTGGGTGGCAGGAACCCAGTTACCTCAGCCGTCACATCACACCTACCTCTTAGGGTTTGCATTAGCAGGAGGCTGGAGTCAAAATCAAACCTAGGCACTCTGATGTGGGACACAGGCATCTTAACTAGTAAGCCAAACACCTGCTCCCAATTGTGTTGTCTTAATGCAGTGGATGTCATGATTTATTGTATGATTTGTTTCTATACAAGTGTATTTTTTAAATAAAGAACAAGTAATGGTTGTGTTATAAAGACAATTAAAATGAAAATGTACAGTAGATTATTTTTCTTGATGTACGACTTTTTTCCTCCTTGTAGCATGTTTGCTAAAAAGGCTGGAGCACACTCTGTGTATGCCTGTGAGTTATCCAAGACCATGTATGAACTTGCCTGTGATGTAGTAGCAGCAAACAAGATGGATGCAGGGATCAAACTGTTACATATGAAGTCACTTGACATAGAGATTCCAAAACACATTCCTGAAAGGTATTACAGTGTAAACTAATTTTAGTGTTAATTTTTAAAAGGTAAAACAGTGAATTATTAAGTACATTTCTACTATAGTCTAGATAACAAGATAAGAAATATTTATGAAACTATCTTCTAACTACGTAAATAAATAAGATTGTTAGTAATCACAAAAGGAATTCAAGGAAAGTAGAAATTATTTTGTCTTTGAATTAAACTTGTCTAAAAAGAAAGAATGTGCAAAAAGAGTAGAGCTGTGTGGACTAGGCACCTTTGTGTACTCACAGCTAAGTAGTAGTGAAGTAATAGATAAGCAAGAGAAGAGACAAGGTAGGCACAATCAGTGTGTAAGAGACAAACTCGGGTCCTGGGTGATGGTCACTGGATTTTTGAGAAGGAAGATCCCAACTTTCATTAAATGTTAATTGTAGATCAAGAAAAATGAGAACTGAGAAAGAGAGTTACTTTTGATAAGTAGGGAATCATTGATGACAGAATATGTTTATAGAGTGTTAGAAGTGCACTTACATGGCTTCAGGAAAGGAGATTGGGAAAGGTAATGGTAAGAACTACGATTAAGGATTTATGTTTATAAGCATGAGGAGGCAGTAGTGCCAAGTGAAGGCCGTTCCTCCAACCCTCAAACCACAGAGAAGGAGCCAGTAGAGAACAAAGGGGTGTGAGGAAAGTTTGAGTCAAATTCTAAAGATTCAGGGGTAGAGATTCAAAATGGAGTATATTAGAAAATTTTGTATATGAGCTATTTTTATAAAATACTCTTCCTTTCTTCTCTCAGCTTTGATATCTGTGTGTAATAGCATAACACTTTACTTACATATATCTTTAAAAAATCATTCTATAGAGTGTCCCTAGTTGTAACAGAAACTGTCGATGCAGGTTTATTTGGAGAAGGAATTGTGGAGAGTTTGATTCATGCATGGGAGCATTTGCTTTTGCAACCAAAGGTAAGGTAGCAGTATGAAAACTTAAATTTGAGAATTTATTTTATACATATATAACATGTGTTATATATAAACTTGTGTGTCCAAATGAGGTATATAAGCAAAAATTGGGGTTTTTTTGTGGAGGGACTGCCTGCAGTTGTTGAGTAGCAGTGAGAAAAGGCAGCACTTGTCTCATTTCACGGCCTCTTGCTTGCAGTTTTGGCAGATTGTCAAAAAGGTAGTGCTGACCGGCTTGTTAGGGTTTTACAGCACCTGTTGAACCCAGGCTACTAACTGGACGGGACTCACTTATAATTGCCAAGTTATATTTTTTTCATTGATATTTCTTCTGTAGCCCACAAATCATAGATTTGATATATATAATAACCATTCTGAATGAAAGGATTTTAACATGTTTACAGAAAATGATTTGGATTCAAAAAACTAGTTAGTATTTGAAAAGAAGAGCCATTTATTTTCATGTAGGTAATTATGATTTTGGTTTCTTAGTTATACCCCAAAGGCTTTTGTTGTACAGACTAGCTTCTTTCCCTCCCTGATCTCCTTCCTTTCTTTCTCCTTTCTGTTCTTCCTTCCTTAGTATTTATATTATAAAGTAAAAAAATATTACACACAAATATGAGAATATATATACACAGTAGGGACACTACTTGTTAAAGAAAAAGATCCTGCCTTATTTTAAAGTCCTTTCTTATTTTCATTGTTTTTCATTCTATACACATATTTGTATAAAAGTAATAACATTTTGATTATTATATTTTTAGGCCAAAGGTGAAAATGGTAATTGCGAAAAGTATGGGAAAGTTATACCAGCAAGTGCTGTAATATTTGGGATAGCAGTAGAGTGTGCAGAGATAAGAAGACATCATAGGTAAGTACATAAATAGTAAATATTAAAAAACATTATAAGAAAAATACTGTACTTTAAAGGTTACTTAGTGAATATTTATTTAGGTAAGGACTTGTAGTTTTCTGACCTTTAAATTTATAGTATTTATGGGGCCAGTTTCGTGGTGTAGTAGGTTAAGTTACTGCCTGCAATGCTGGCCTCCCCTATGGGCAGTTGTTCGTATCCTGGCTGCTCAGCAGAAGATGGCCCAAGTGGTGTGGGCCCTGCTATCCATGTGTAAGACCTGGAAGAAGCTCTTGGCTTGTAGTTTTGGACTGACCCAGTGCTGGCTGTTGTGGCCATCTGGGGAGTGAACCAGATGAAAGATCTCTTTCTGTCTCTCCCTCTCTCTATTTGAAATAAATCTTTTTAAAACTTATGGTATTATGTGTATATTATATAATTTCAAAAAGTTCATAGAAAATGAAATTAAAAGATGAATTTATTTTGGTGTATTTTTGAAACCCATGCATAGCTTGTTTTCATAGTTTACATTTTCCATTAACTTTCTCATCTACGTGTACATGGGCTTAAAAATTTTTCATCCAAAATAATTTTTCCATCAAAATAATATTATCTTTTAATTTCATTTTCCATGAACTTTTTGAAGTATTTGTGTGTGTGTGTGTGTGAGAGAGAGAGAGAGAGAGAAGACAAAACATTAAAAAAATTTGGTGAATCTGGTTAAAGTTTGTAGAAATTATAATTTCCTGGAAACTTGTCTCTATATTTGAAATCATTTTCAAAACTAATTTGTTAATTTATTTGAAAGGCAGAGAGAGAGAGAGGGATATCAGTTGATCTCACCAAATGCGTGTAATAGCTGGAATTGGGTCATGCCAAAGCCAGGAGCTTGAAGTTTATGATGGTTTTCCACTTTGGTAGCAGGGATTAAAGTACAAAGCCATCACCTGCTGCCTCCCAGCATGTGCATTAGCAGGAAGTTGCATCAGAAATTGAATTTGGACTTGAACCCAGGCCCCAATATGGCATGTGGGTATCTCAAGTGACATCATAACTGCTGTGCCAAACACCCACCTACATTAGAAAAAAAAATTTGAAAGAGTTAGAGAGAAGGAGAGAGGTCTTCCATCTACTGCTTCACACCCCAGATGACTCCAGTAGCTAGGGGCTGAGCAAGGCCAAATCCAGGATCCATGAGCTTCATTTGGGTCTCCCATGTGGTTGGCAAGGGCCCAAGCGCATGGGCCATCTTTTGCAGCTTTTCCCAGGCTGTTCCAGGGAGCTGGATCGGAAGTGGAGCAGCTGAGACATGAACTGGTGTACATATAGGATAACAGTATCACAGGCAGCAGGTTTACTACTATACTGTAATCCCTTCCACATCCCCCACCTCCATTTTTAAAACTAAAAAGTTGACAGCAGATTTTTAATATCCATATCCGTATCCATCTGAGCAATATTTGTATCTATTACACACATAAATACAAAGAAAAAGGTATGGAAAGATAGATATCAAGTTAATTTTAATGGTGAAGAAATGGGAACAAGGAGTATTATGAAAATGGACTTGACAAAAAGTTCATATTCATTTATAATAACTTGAAGCTATCACATTTCGTGTTTTGTTTTTTTTTTTCAAGATTTATTTTTATTTGAAAGAGTTACAGAGAGAGGTAAAGTCAGAGAGAGGTCTTCCATCCAGTGGTTCACTCCCCAAATGGCTGGGCTGATCCGAAGCCAGGAGCCAGGAGCTTCTTCGGGGTCTCCCACGTGGGTACAGGGGCCCAAGGATTTGGGCTTTCCCAGGCCATAGCAGAGAGCTGGATCAGAAGAGGAGCAGCCGGGACTAGAATCGGTGCCCATATGGGATGCCGAGGCTTCAGGCCAGGGCATTAACCTGCTGCGCCACAGCACCGGCCCCAACGTTTCTTGTTTTTATAATGTGAAATCTAGTTGAGTTACTAAAATTATTAGCAAATCTATTTGTTGACTCATCTTTTGGGTACAGTAAAAGTAGAATCAGAACTTGAGACCATATCAAATCAAATACACTAAAAAATAAATGCTGGGGCTGGTGTTGTGGCGTAGCTGGTAAAGCTACTGTCTGTGACATTGTCATCCCATATGGGTACCAGTTCGAGTCCCAGCTACTCTGCTTCTGATCCAGCTCTCTGCTAATGTGCCTGGGGAGGCAGCAGAAGACGGCCCAAGTCCTTGGGCCCCTGCACCCATGTGGGAGACCCGGAAGAAGCTCTGGCTCCTGGCTTTGGCCTGGCCCTGCCATGGCCATTGTGACCATTTGGGAGTAAACCAGAGGATGGAAGAGCGCTCTGTTGCTCTCACTCCCCCCCACCCCCAACTCTTTTCAAATAAATAAATCTTTAAAAAAAATTGTTTAGGCCAGCGTTGTGGGGTAGTAGGTTAAGCCTCTGCCTGCAGCTCTGGCTTCCCATATGGGTGTTGGTTTGTGTTCTTGCTGCTCTACTTCCTATCCAGCTCCCTGCAGAGGACCTGGGAAAGCAGTAGAAGATGGCCCAAGTGCTTGGGCCCCTGCATCTACATGGGAGACCTGGAGTAAGCTCTTGGTTCCTGGCATCAGTTTGGCCTCATTCTGGCCATTGCGGCCATTTTGGGAGTGAACCAGTGGATGGAAGAGCTCTCTTTCTGTCTCTTCCTCTCTCTGTCTGTGACTTTGCCTCTCAAATAAATAAATGAATAAAAATTTTAAAAATAAATATAAAAATAAATAAAAATAAAAAATAAATAAAAATTAAAAAATGCTGCTGAGGTGAGTTGAAGTGAGATGAGATTGGAGTATTTTCCTTACAAATTGTATTGTTAAAATGCTTCTGAAGTGTTTTTTCTTTTTCTTTTTCTTTTTTTTATCTTTTATTTAATGAATATAAATTTCCAAAGTACGACTCATGGGTTACAATGGCTTTCCCCCCCATACCGTCCCTCCCACCCACAACCCTCCCCTTTCCCACTCCCTCTCCCCTTCCATTCACATCAAGATTCATTTTCGATTATCTTAATATACAGAAGATCAGCTTAGTATACCTTAAGTAAGGATTTCAACAGTTTGTTCCCACACAGAAACATAAAGTGAAAAATAATAGATGATTTTTTTAAATGATGATGAAATCAGATCAGACCTATTGTCATGTTTAATCCCAGTGAGAGTCAAGTTGGGAATTGATAATTTCTTTTTTTTTTTTTTTTTTTTACAGAAGATCAGTTTAGTGTACATTAAGTAAAGATTTCAATCGTTTGCACCCCCATAGAAACACAAAGTGAAATATACTGTTTGAGTACTTGTTATAGCATTAAGCCTCAGTGTACAGCACATTAAGGACAGAGATCCTACATGAGGAGTAAGTGCACAGTGACTCCTGTTGTTGACTTTACAAATTGACACTCCTGTTTATGGCCTCAGTAATCTCCCTATGCACCAGTCGTGAGTTTCCAATGAAGTGTTTTTTCAACATCAATTTTGATTAACATCTAACATTTCTGTAGCAAGTGCATAACCCATACATTTATGAATTTTAAATTTGATGAATTTTCATGAAGTTGATAAACTCGTGTTTTATACTTCCACTGGAAGATTGTTACCACCAGCTCCACATCTGTCCCCCACACTGAAGAATAGGGGCTGTTCTGAGGTGGTGCACCATATGTGAGTGTTGTCTCTTCTGAATTTTACACAAATGGAATCTTACAGTACTGTATGATTCATACATACATATTTTGTTCATTTTTTTGTCTAGTACATCTATGTTGTATATAGTTTTCTTAAAATTTTTTAATGCTTTTTAAGATTTATTTATTTATTTGAAAGGCAAAGAGTTAGAGAGGCAGAGAGATATCTTCCATCAGTGGTTCACTCCCCAAATGGCTGCAAATGCTGGAGCTGTGCTGGTTTGAAGCCAGGAGCCAGGAGCTTCTTCTGGGTCTCCCATGCTGGTACAGTGGCCCAAGGACTTGGGCCATCTTCTACTGCTTTCCCAGGCCGTTAGCAGAGAGCTGGGTTGGAAGTGGAGTAGCTGGGACTTGAACCAGCACCCATAAGAGATGCTGGCACTGCAGGCGGCGGTTCTACCTGCCATGCCACAGTGCTGGTCCCAGCTTTCTTCATACTTAGTCTGAATAGTGTTCCACTGAGTGAATTTACCACAGTGTGTTTAACCATTTTATCCATTTTATGCTGATGGACATTTAGGTTTGTGTCTTTTTTTTTTTTTTTTTTTTTACTATTGGAAATAGTGCAACTGTAAACATTGTGAAATTCACTTTTGGTGATACTGTATATGAATTTATGTTTACTGTGTTCACAGAAGTGGAAATGCTACACACTGTGTGATCCCTTTATTAAAAGTAAATGTGGAATAGATGTTGAGCTTGAGTAGGTGTTATTAAACAGTCTTCCAATATGATCTTACTAGTTTTGTACTTCCACCAATAGTGTATCTGACTTATCTTTGCCAACATTTGGTATTGAGTGTTAATTTTCCCCGTTGTGGTGTAGCGTACAATGTGTTTTTTTTTAATTTCACTGATATCAAAGAATTTTAATGTTGCAGATGAACTATTTAGGGTAAAGGGGACAGAATCTAGACTATTTAAAACATTCATGTAGGGAGCCGGTGCTGTGGTGTAGCGGGTAAAGCCCTTGACTGCAGTGCCGGCATCCCATATGGGTGCCGGTTTGAGACCCGGCTGCCCCACTTCCAATCCAGTTCTCTGTAATGGCCTGGGAAAGCAGTGGAAGATGGCCCAAGTCCTTGGGCCTCTGTACCCGCATGGGAAGACCTGGAGGAAGCTCCTGGCTCCTGGCTTTAGATTGGTGCAGCTCCGGCCATTGGGGCCAACTGGGGAGTGAACCAGCGGATGGAAGACCCCTCTCTCTCTTTCTCTCTCTCTCTCTCTCTCTCTGCCTGTCCCTCTCTCTCTGTGTAACTCTGACTTTCAGATAAATAAATCTTTAAAAATAAAATTCGTGTAATGGTACAGTTTCTCAGATGATAACATGCTTGCTCTTAGATTCATATTTAACACATTTTTTGTATCCAAGATGCAGACATACTAATATATAGAAGATATCTATATGACAAAAGTTATTTCATGTAATTTATATGTGCTTCATAGCCTTCTAATGTAAGTGATACCCATTTGTATCATCTAAAAGCACTATTTAAGAAAATTTTTGCAGACTTTTTGTGTGATGACTTAACAAAAAATGAAGTTTAATATCTAGTTCTGTGGAAAAACAAGTGTTTAGGTGTTATACATTTTTTCCCAAAATTATCTATGAGCCAGGTTACACTGAAATATTATCTATTATCAGGATATTGAGCACTTCTGTATTAACACTGAGGAATATTTGTTCACATTTATATTAAAGTGACAAAGTGGAAGTTCTGTAATTTAATAAGGTTCATAAGTTAGGACAGTAAAAAATGCCTTTTGACCTTTTTTTTTTTTAAATTAATTTATTTGACAAGCAGAATTACAGACAGTGAGAGAGAGAGAGACAGAGCAAGGTCTTCCATCCGATGGTTCACCCCCCCAAATGGCTCCCTAAATGGCCACAATGGCTGGAGCTTCGCCAATCCAAAGCCAGGAGCTAGGTGCCTCCGCCTGGTCTCCCATGTGGGTGCAGGGGCCCAAGCACTTGGGCCATCCTCCACTGCTTTCCTGGCCACAGCAGAGAGCTGGACTGAAGAGGAGAAACCAGGACTAGAACCCGGTGCCCATATGGGATGCTGACTCCTCAGGCAGAGGATTAACCTAGTGTGCCACGGCGCCGGCCCCATGATCTTTGTTGTTTTAACCACTTGATATTCTGGGTGTCTTCCTTCCTTTAAGATAATAAATACCAGGCTGTAGACTAACTTAATGTTAGCCATATAATGCTGGTAACACTCAAATGGGTTTAAAATATAAACATCTGTGGTTTAGCACATTGTTTTGGGAGAAGATTATCCCTTCAATATATAATAGATGCAAGTACATACAACTGGGTGATAGGAGGGAACTATTTTTATTATGGGAATGATAGAGAAAGGGACAGATCCTTTTCTAAGAGGAACAGATCACATTAATAAATAATTCCCTTACAAACTTGTGATCTGGGGCTGAATGTCACAGGAATTTTGGAATAGTATTAAATAGCCTTACTTTTCTCTCTTTAACAGCTGGATACTAAATTTACCCAATTTAATAACTTTTAAGGAAACAATATGGAATATTCTGTTGTAAAATTACCTGTTACCTAACTCCATCATTTCATAGCTTGCATTGTTCATAGAAAAGAATTTAAGCTAAATCAAATGTTTTGGGAGACAAAACGAGAGAGATTAAAATATGTCAAATATGTTTCCTAAGAAAGCATGTCTCTAACGTAAGATACACATGACAATTTCCATCTCATTAAATCTTTCATGAAAAAAACTCTAGAAAATAAATGTAAGTACTTATTTATATTATTTAGTATTTAAAAGGAAATAATATAAAAGTAGAGATCTAGTATTTTTAAAATATTTATCAGATTACCTAAAATTTGTCACACAAAAATCAAAATATTAATATTATGCATAGGTTTTCTTAATAACTTACAAAAACAAGCAAAAAATATCCATCACTCCAAAAAGCTGCAAACAAATAACTCTCTAAATTGGAAGGAAGACAAGTATGAACTTCAAAGAGTTCATTTTACTTACTTACTTTGCATGTTTAGAAACACTGGTGACACTGAAATAACCCAGCACAAACATGATCAGTCTGTATACATCTGACCATACTGGCACAGTGTGGATCTTGCTGATCAAACGGATGTATTTTTTTTTGAAATGTTTTGAGGAACAGTGCCTAAAATTGTACAAATTTAACAATACATTTTTAGCAAAGTTTACATGTGAAGGGGGAGGATCAAAGCTAATAAGTCTTTTGGCTTTCTTACAGAAGGTATCATTATAATTCCACAACTGTCAGGATGGAGTATTTTTGTAGGAAAAAACTGACTACAAACTATGTTGCCTCTGTTGTTTTACATGTCAAAGTCACTTGCAGATTCTGGTCTGCTGTTATCTGGCCCATCACTTTCCTTGTCCCAGTCTTTCATAGATGCTTCCATCATGAAATCTTCACGTTGGGTCATCCACCCTGGGCCCTCTTCCCATTTTGCTTGTCTGTCTGGCTTTGAGATCTTTCCTTTTGAACTTTTCTCATTTGTACTTCATCCATTCCTCTCAGAACACTGATGAAATCTTTCTTAGAAACAGTTGATATCAACTTAGCACACTTGCTAATAGAGCCTCCAGCTTCTTAAACCTTTTCATCAGCATTCTTTTGATCTTTTTGAACAGCATTAAATAATGGCACCATTCCCCTCGTTGGAGTTCTCTGAAGATTTCACTCTGCTTCTTTGTCTTTGACAATGTGTGGCTTTACTCTGCACATCATTTCCCACTCCTGCTTCATACCAAGCTGTTTTCTTCTCTCAAGTCTTTCTTGCTTTAACTTTTCGTTTTCCTTTTCCAGTTCTTTATTTTTCACTAGAATGGTGGGTTTACTTTTTTTTTTAATTTTTTTTTTTTTTTTTTATTTTAAAGAGAGAGGTGGAGTGAGAGAGAGGGAGAGAGAGGTCTTCTATTTGCTTGTTCACTTCCCAAATGACCACAACAGCCAGAGATGAGCTGATCCAGAGCCAGGAGCCTTTTCTGGGTCTCCCATCCGGGTGCAGGGGCCCAAGGACTTGGGCCATCTTCACTGCTTCCCCAGGCCATAGCAGAGAGCTGGATCAGAAGAGGAGCAGCTGGGACTCGAACTAACGCTCTTATGGGATGATGGCCCTGCAGGCTGGTGCTTTAACAAAGCACTGCCCCCAGTGGGTTTACTTTTAGGAGTTTTCTTGGTAAAGATTTTAGCCGTGGCATCTGCCCAGCCCATATTAGTACCAGCAGATGATTCTGTAGGAATTTTATTTTCTTTGTCACAGGGTTCAACATCATGCTTATTGTCAGCGTCTGTTGCTGACCCTTTTCCTGATGCACAGCATCCTACAGATCCTCCACCATTGGAAGCATCTCTCACCTCCTCTTCCAGCTCCGATGCTTTGACTTTGACTGTCATTTTCACATTCTTTAGCGAATTTTTTAACCTTTTCCCCCATACTCACACGTGAACTCTGAATGGCCACAGCTATTTTTCTCTCATCATAAGTATCTCTACATTGTGATTTTAACTACATTCCCCTGGTTGAAGTTTACTGGAATTGAGTTGAGCAAGTTTTCCTATGCTTTTTGTATCTTTTGTGAAGTATCTTAAGTCTTATTGCCCATTTTTGTTTTTACTTTTCGTTTTTAATGGACATAATTTTATTTATGGGGCATAGTGTGATAATTTGATACCTGTGTGTAATGTGTGATGATTAAACCAAAGTGGTTATCTTTTCTGTTTTCACATTTCTTAGTCTTTGGGGTCTTTGAACTCTTCTGTGGTAATTAATAGGTTGTAAACTATAGTAACTACTGTGCTATCGAACACTAGAACTTACTCTTCCTGTCTACCTGTGTTTTGATACTCAACTTCCCTCTTTTCCCCCTTCCTCCTCAGCCTATAATAATCACTGCTTTGCTTTCTTCATTGAAATCAACTTTTTAAGCTTCCACATTCAAGTAAGAACATAAAGGAGTTGTCTTTCTGCGTTTGGCTGATTTCATTCAGCGTGTCCTCTAGTTTTCTCCATTTTGCTACAAATGGCAGGGTTTTATTCATTGTCTTTCATTAATTGTAGAATTTTTCTTTTTAATTTGAGAGGCAGAGAGAAAGAAAAAGAGAGAAAGAGACCACTCCCATCTGTGGGTTCACTTTCAGAATACCCACAATGGCCAGGTCTGCACCAACCTAACGCCAGGAGCTGGGAATTCAATCCACATGAGTGGCAGGAACCCAAGTAATTGAGCCGTCACCTGCTGCCATCCCAGGTGCACATTAGCAGGAACCTGAAATTAGGAATGCAGCAGGGACTGGAACCCAGCTACTCAGAAATGGAATGTGGTTGTCTTAAGTGTTTTTTTTTTTTTTTTAAGATTTATTTTATTTAGTTGAAAGGCCCAGTTAGAGAGAGACAGAGAGGTCTTATATCTGCTCATTCACTCCCCAAATGGCTGCAGATACTGGGACTGGGCCAGGCAGAAGCTAGGTGCCAGGAACTTCTTCAGGGTCTCCCACGTGGGTGCTGGGGCCCAAGTACTTAGGCCATCCTTTGCTGCTTTCCTTGGTGCATTAGCAGCAAGCTGGATCAGAAGTAGAGAAGCCCGGGGCCGGCACTGTGGCGCAGTGGGTTAATGCCCTGGCCTGAAGCATCGGCATCCCATATGGGCACCAGTTCGAGACCCAGCTGCTCCTCTTCCGATCCTGCTCTCTGCTATGGCCTGGGATAGCAGTAGAAGATGGCCCAAGTCCTTGTGCCCCTGTACCCACATAGGAGACCTGGAAGAAGCTCCTGGCTCCTGGCTTTGGATCGGCGCAATGGATTGGCTGTTGCAGCCATCTGGGGAGTGAACCAACGGATGGAAAACCTATCTCTCTCTCTCTCTCTCTGCCTCTCTGCCTCTCCTCTCTCTGTGTAACTCTTTCAAATAAATAAATCTAAAAAAAAAAAAAAAATTGGAGAAGCCGGGACTTGAACTGGCACCCATATGGGATGCCAGCATCGCAGGTGACAGCTTTATCTGTTATACCACAGCACCAACCCCAAAACTGGTGTCTTAACCAGAATCTTTACTATATTAAATGTCTGCCCTATGTATGAATTTTTTTATGTGGTTTAGATGTGAATCCATTGTTGAATATATGTAATTACAAATATTTTCTCTCACTTCTCACAGGGAGTCTTTTTGTGAGAATTTCTTTTTTTTTTAAGATTTATTTTATTTGAGAGGCAGAGTTACAGAGGGAGAGAGAAAGGTCCATCTGCTGGTTCACTCCCTAAAAGGCTGCAATGGCTGGAGCTGGGCTGATCTGAAGCCAGGAGCCAGTAGCTTTTTCCGGGTTTCCCACATGGATGCAGGGGCCCAAGCACTTGGGCCATCTTCCACTGTTTTCCCAGGCCATTAGCAGAGAGCTGCATTGGAAGTGGAGCAGCTAGAACTTGAATTGGTGCCCATATATGAAGCCTGTGCTGCAGGCAGAGGCTTAACCTTAACAGTGCTGGCCATGAGAATTTCTTTAATGTAGGCCTATTTGTGATTTGTTTTCCTTTATAAAGTGGTTATATATATGTGTGTATGTAATTATATTTGAGAAACCTTTTCTTCTGAGGTTTTGCTCATTTTTTATTCTTTTTTTTGGACTCAGTATTAGCTGGTATTACTTGAGTTTGAAAAAAATCCATCTTCCTCCTATGTATTCTTTCACCAGAGTGGGTGTGAAGGATGTTGCTGGTATTCATTTGCCATCAAATGTGAAATTTCGGAGTCCAGCATATTCTTCTGTAGATACTGAAGAAACGGTTGAACCTTATACAACTGAAAAGATGAGTCGAATTCCTGGAGGATATCTGCCTTTGACAGACTGCTTTGAAATTATGACAGTAGATTTCAATAATCTTCAGGTAAATAAAAGTGCAGCTACTGTTTTTAAGCATTACATTTCATTCATTATTTAAAATAATTAACATCTAGGACAGTCTTATAAATTTGCATGAGATACCACATACTTTATGTAAAAAAGTAATCTAAAGGTAATTGAAATTCCCTCCTGAAATTACTCACAATTTAAATAACAGAAGGAAGAAAAAACCTCTGAGATTTGTTGGGTATACATTGTGTGCCAGGTACTTTTACATGGATTCTTAGGGAGCTCTTAGGACAGCTGCAGTAGAGTTTTACTTATCCTGTGTGATACCAGTGTGAAAACTTGTTCACATTAAATAATCTCTCCCAAATTATTCAACTTGTGAATGCAAGGACAGGCAGTGTAATGTAGGTCTTTCTGACTTTTCTCTCCCTTCCTTCCTCCCTCCCTCCCTCCCTCCCTCCCTCCCTCCCTCCCTCTCTTCCTTTCTTTTAGATTTATTTGGCTTATTTGAAAGAGTAACAGAGAGGGGGAGAGACACAAAGAAAGAGATCGTCTGTCTACTGGTTCACTCCCCAAATAGCTTCAATGGCTGGGACTGGGCCCATTAGAAGCCAGGGGAACTCCCATCTGGATCTGCTGCTTTCCCAGGCACATTAACAGGGAGCTGGATTGGAAGTAGACCGGCCAGGACTTGAACCAGTGGCAGCTTAACTCACTGTACTGTAATGCAGGTCCCTTGACATTTTTAAATGTCATTCTGCCATTTCAAAGTAGCAGAATTCCTTGAAATGAGTAATAAGACTAACTCTGGGTTGTATTTGTGTTGTGGTGACCAGCTATCTCAGTTTGCCCAGGAGTGGGGAATTCCTGACAGAGGGGACTTTAAACCAGGACAGTCCTGGGAAAAGCAGTACATATTGATCACCATAGTGTGTGTATGTCTGTGTTGGTGAGTAGTGAGAATATGTGCATTATAAATGTGCACAAAGAAATTGAGAAAGATTACATAATATCCTTCTCTGAAGGTCTTTCATAAAGTTGTGTTAAATGGTCAACTATGTAAGATTAATTTGCCTGGGACAACTTAATAGATGCTTTCCCCTAATAATCATTAATAGATTGTTCTTGAGGTGGTTTGGAACCAGTTTAAGCGTTTGCCATTGCTTACTGAGACTGAGCTGTCTTTCTGTACTTCAAGAGCATTCCTTATCTAATAAAGCATTTCAATGGAGAATAGTGTGATTGTAGCTGCTAATTACTCCCAGCTTTTACTATTTTAAACCTTTATTATTTCAATTTTTATTTCCCACAAACATACAAACCTTATTAAGCTTTTGATTTTGGAATTAATGCTGCCTGCTGAATGCTTTCAAGCAATTCAGAAGAATAGAAAGGAAAAAAGTCATTGTGCTTTTCTTCCCTTTAAAATCTTGGCCCTTCTTTCCCAGGTCTCTTTTTTGAAGTGCATCTTCCCAGACTTGGTTTTCTGTTTTTCTACAAATACATTACCCATCTCAACCCACCCCCCATCAAATAGTCCCTGTTGCTTTGCCACTTGCCTTTTTCATTCAACTGTATGTCATGGACTTATTTCCACATCAGTAATTTGTTTGTGCCTTGTCCTTCTGAATACAGTTGCATAGTATTCTGGTAGGTCATAGCATCCCATCCAGTGTACCTTGGGTGGTTATGGGTGTGCCAAGATACTGAGTCCTTAAGGGTGCCGAGCAGGACTGAGAATGTCTCAGAACGTGGTGTGATGTTGAAGTATGAATATATTAAATGTAGACAATTTTCTCATTGGTTTTGCTTCATTCTCAGGAATTAAAAAGTCTTGCAACTAGAAAGCCAGATCAGATTTGTATTCCTGTTATGAAAGAAGGCATTCTAGATGCTATTGTGGTTTGGTTTGTGCTCCAGCTTGATGATGAATACAGTCTATCCACAAGTCCCAGTGAAGCAACATGTTGGGAACAGGCTGTCTACCCTGTACAGGACCTTGCAGGTAGGACTTGTCTAGCTTAGGTTTTAAATTCGTTGCTTTAGTTCTGTAAGACTTCTAGTCGGTGTTCTCCTGTGTCCTCGTTACTCCTAAATTATGGGTATGAAGTTTCTAGTCAAATGAGGTTGGTTAAATCTTTCAGTATTTCCTTTTTCTTTTTCAAAAGGAATTTTTACTAGTTAATATATGTAAAGAAGAGAGACTAAAGCTTTGCCACATGTCACTCAAAGATACCTATCATTAAATAATTTCTTCAGCTGTGGTTTTTCTAGTTATCACTAGATGAAAGAGATTCTTTTCCTTTTTTTTACTGGAAAGTATCAGGAATGTATTGCTTTTAATGAAGGAATTCCATGGAGAATTTTATGGCATCTATGGAAGTCCAGGTTATAAAAACATCCTCCCTTATATAAGCACAATAATGCCAATTTCAGGGAGTTTATGGATCCCCAACCTTTCCCAAAGAAGTTCTGTATTTTTTTTTTAAAAGATTTATTTATCTGTTTGAAAGGCAGAGATAAAGAGAGAGAAGGTGAGAGAGACAGAGATTGATTGGTCTTCCATCCGTTGGCTTACTCCCTAAAGGGCTGCAAAGGCCAGGGCTGGGCTGGAGCTGGGCCTGGCTGAAGCCAGGAGACCATCCAGGTCTCCCATGAGAGTGGCAGGGGCCCAAGCACGCAGGTCACCCTGGTCACCCTCTGTTGTCCTCTCAGGTGCACCAACAAGGGGTTGGATCGGAAGTGGAGCAGCCGGGATCCACTGGTGCCTGTGTGGGATGCTGGTGCTGCAGGTGGAGGCTTAACTTTCTGTACCACAGCACTGGCCCTAAGAAGTTCTGTATTAAAGATGCTTTTGAATAGAACTTTTTTTTTGTTTACAGCAATTTGATGGGTTTTAGTAGGTTCACAGCAGTTGAATTATCTAGAAAACTCTACCCATTTTAAAGTGGGAGGTCATATATTTCTGTTTCTGTCTAGTCTTTCATTCAAGGATGTAATTTAGCAAGGTTATTAAGTCATAGAATCTGTATGGTAGTGTGGCTAGTCTGGTGGTTTTGGAATTAGGTATATTTGGTTTCATACTTTTCCTCTGCTACTTGGTGACCTTTCCTGCTAGCCTTGCCAGTTAGCTTGCGGAGATTTTATTGTGTCGTATGTAAAATGAGATTATTTTTTATACTTTACAGTACTATTGTAGGCATTCTTAGAGATAATGGGTATGAAATGCCTACCACAGTGACTGGTACTCAGCAGTGACTTTTTTTTTTTTTTTTTTTTTGACAGGCAGAGTGGACGGTGAGAGAGAGAGACAGAGAGAAAGGTCTTCCTTTGCCGTTGGTTCACCCTCCAATGGCCGCCGTGGCCAGCGCGCTGCGGCCGGCGCACCGCGCTGATCCGATGGCAGGAGCCAGGAGCCAGGTGCTTTTCCTGGTCTCCCATGGGGTGCAGGGCCCAAGCACCTGGGCCATCCTCCACTGCACTCCCTGGCCACAGCAGAGGGCTGGCCTGGAAGAGGGGCAACCGGGACAGAATCCTGCGCCCCAACCGGGACTAGAACCCGGTGTGCCGGCGCCGCTAGGCGGAGGATTAGCCTAGTGAGCCACGGCGCCGGCCAGCAGTGACATTTTTTCTTTGTGTTTATTCTAATTCTCTTGCAGTAACTTACACAAATGACTTTTTTTTTTTTTAGATTTATTTATTTACTTGAAAAGAGTTACACAGAGAGAGGGAGGGAGAGAGAGAGAGAGGGAGAGAGAGAGAGAGATCTTCCGTCCAGCTGGATCGGAAGTAGAGCAGCCAGGTCTTGAACCGGTGCCCATATGGGATGGCGGCACTTCAGGCCAGGGCATTAACCCACTGTGCCACAGCGCCGGCCCCAACTTTTTTTTTTTTTTTTTTTTAAAGAAAATCCTTCTGGGAAAATGATATTTTAAATGTGTAAACATTGGAATAATAGCTTATACATTTAGTTGATTCTAGGGCTGATGAGAAGGAATTGTGAATATATATTGACATTTTAAAGTTTTAATCACATGTGAAAGTTCATAGAAGAATGATACATAGCTTTTTGGTAGGACTTACTCCTTCTTTATATTTTCACATTCCTAAACATGGCAGGAGTTAAGATATATTACTGATATTATTTTGTTGAATGCTGCTTTTTTTCTTTTGTAAATTTCTGTTACAGAAAAGAATGTCCTTTCAGCTAAACTAAAGTTAGATATTAAGCTCTGAATTTCATCGATCTTTGTTATCATTAGGTTCATTACCAAAAATGGTAGAGTTCCCTCAGCCCTCTACTCACCTTCCCCTCTCCCCCCAGTTTGTGTATATGGTGGACCTATTGACTGAAGAAAAAAGGACAGTAATACAGATAGGATAGGGTCCTATAATGAAACTCTTGAATCTCTCCATTAAGCTATGAATTAATAGAATCTTCAAGTTTCACTTTTTCCCTAGGTAAAGGTGGTGGGATATGTAGCTTTCTGTATGTTACACAAAGAGAGAGAATCCTTCCTGTAGTGATTTAAATAATGGAAGAATAGATTGGGAGTTACAGATACTTTTGTGATCCCCAGGCTTACAAGCACTTTATATCAATCCCTTATACTTTTTTTCTTATCATTTAATAAAGACTACTGGATAAAACCTGGGGACCATGTGATGATGGAAGTGTCTTGTCAAGACTGTTACTTAAGAATCCAGAGTATCAACATCTTGGATTTGGAACATGAAATGGATACTACAAAAAGTTTCAACAAGAATAAAGACTTGTTATCTTTGGGAAATGAGGCTGAACTCTGTAATGCCCTTGCTAACCTTCAGACCAGTAAACCAGATGCTGTAGAACAGACATGTGTATTGGAATCCACAGAAATTGCTTTGCTTAATAACATCCCATATCATGAAGGCTTTAAAATGGCGATGAGAAAAGTATTGTCTTCCTTGACACCAGAGAAACTGTGTCAGGCCATGGATACACACTGTCAGGATAATGAGATGAGCTCTGGAGCCGAACAGAGTAATACTGCAGAGAGCACCCCTGAGCCTTTCTACATATTAGATGTGTCTGAAGGCTTCTCCATTCTGCCTGTAATTGCTGGCACACTTGGGCAGGTCAAACCATACAGCTCTGTGGAGAAAGACCAGCATCGCATTACTTTGGACCTCATATCTGAAGCCAATCACTTTCCTAAAGAAACACTTGAGTTTTGGCTGAGACATGTAGAGGATGAATCTGCTATGTTGCAAAGACCAAAATCAGACAAGTTGTGGAGCATAATTATATTGGATGTCATTGAGCCCTCTGGGCTCATTCAGCAGGAAATAATGGAAAAAGCTGCAATATCCAGGTAAAACACAAAGTATAACTTGTGCATTTTTTTTGGCCTCATGTCTCATGTAAATTCTTTTATTACTTTAATGGTGTAACTGCAAAAATGAGTCAGGATGGTTGTATGTTCCTCAAGCATTGGTTTTCAGCACTAGTGACTTCTTGCCTTTCTCTTTATGTGCATGCTACTGCTGTACTTTTCTTCTTCTTTTTTTAAAGATTTATTTATTTATTTGAAAGTCAGAGTTAGACAGAGGTGGAGAGGCAGAGAGAGAAAGAGAGGTCTTCCATCTGCTGGTTCACTCCCCAATTGGCTGCAGCAGCCGGGGAGCTGCGTCAATCCGAAGCCAAGAGCCAGGAGCCTCCTCTGGTCTCCCACGTGGATACAGGGACCCAAGGACCTGGGCCATCTTCTATTGCTTTCCCAGGCCATAGCAGAGAGCTAGATCGGAAGTGGAGCAGCTGGGTCTTGAACCGGCGTCCATATGGGATGCCAGTACTGCAAGCTGCGGCTTAACCTGGTACGCTACATGCTGGCCCCTGTGTATTTCTTATGAAGGAATCTCTGTACTGTACACGAGAAGAAGAAAGCCTGCTTTGGGTTTAGATTGCTGATATATTTTTGGGGAATTAGGTAGAGATTTATAAAAGCACATAATGGGGCCGGCTCCGTGGCTCACTTGGTTAATCCTCTGTCTGCGACATCGGCATCCCATATGGGTGCCGGCTTCTAGTCCTGGTTACTCTTCTTCCACTCCAGCTTTCTGCTGTGGCCCGGGAGAGCAGTTGAGGATGGCCCAAGTGCTTGGGCCCTGCACCCGCATGGGAGACCAGGAGGAAGTACCTGGTTCTTGACTTCGGATTGGCACAGCCCCAGCCGTGGTGGCCATTTGGAGAGTGAACCAACGGCAGGAAGACCTTTCTGTCTCTCTCTCACTGTCTATAACTCTACCTGTCAAAAAAAACAAAAAACAAACCAGTACATAAGAGGACACAAATGTTTATATTATTTGAGAAGTACGCAAGAAATACCTATAAGAAATATGTAGTTAATATCTGATGGGACTTCCTCTTTTCCAATTTTGATGTGATTTATTTTTTCTTCTTCCCTAATTGGCTCATGCTAAAACTTCCAGTACTATATGGAATGAGTGGTAAAAGTAGACATCTGTGTCTTTTTCTAGATCTGGGGGGAAAAACTTAAAAGTTTTTCAACATTCAGTGTTGTATTGTCTGTTTATTTGTGATTATAGCCTTTATAATTTTGAGGAATGTTCCTTCTATACCTAATTTGTGGAGGGTTTTTAGCATAAATGGGTGATGAATATTATCTGATGCTTTTGCTGCATCTGTTGAGATGACCACATGGTTTTTTTTTTTTTTTTTTTTTTTTTTTTTTTTTTTTTGACAGGCAGAGTGGACAGTGAGAGAGAGAGACAGAGAGAAAGGTCTTCCTTTGCCGTTGGTTCACCCTCCAATGGCTGCCGTGGCCAGCGCGCTGCGGCCGGCGCACCGCGCTGATCCGATGGCAGGAGCCAGGAACCAGGTGCTTTTCCTGGTCTCCCATGGGGTGCAGGGCCCAAGCACCTGGGCCATCCTCCACTGCACTCCCTGGCCACAGCAGAGGGCTGGCCTGGAAGAGGGGCAACCGGGACAGAATCCGGCGCCCCAACCGGGACTAGAACCAGGTGTGCCGGCGCCGCTAGACGGAGGATTAGCCTAGTGAGCCGCGGCGCCGGCCTTGACCACATGGTTTTTGTTCTTCATTCCATTGATGTGATTTATGACATTTTGCTGTGTGAATGTTGAACCATCACTGTATTTCTGTGTTAATTAATCCCGCTTGATCGTGATGTCTGATCTTTTGGATGTGGTTTTTGACTCTGCTTGCTAGTATATTATTGAGCATCTTTGCATCTGTGTTCATTAAGGATATAGGTCTGTAGTTTTCTTTTTGTGTCATGTCTTTGGTTTTGGTATCAAAGTGATGCCTCATAAAAAGAAACGTTTGGCAGAATTCCATCCTGTTCAATATTTTGGAATAGTTTCAAGAATATTGGAGATACTTCTTTGAATGTTTGTAGAATTCAGCAGTAAAGCCATCAGGTCCTATACGTTTCCTTGATGGAAAACTTTTTTGTTTTTAAAGATTTATATATTTATTTGAAAGGCAGAGTTACAGAGAGGCAGAGAGAGAGAGAGAGAGAAGGACAGGAAAAGGGAGAGGGAGAGAGGTCTTCCATCTGTTGATCTGTTGGTTCACTCCTCAGATGGCTGCAATGGCTGTAGCTGGGCTGATCTGAAGCCAGGAGCCTGGAGCTTCTGGGTCTCCCACTTGGGTGCAGGGGCCCAAAGACTTGGGCCATTTTCTACTGCATTCCTGGGCCATAGCAGAGAGCTGGATCAGAAGTGGAGCAGCTGGGACTTGAACCTGCACCCATATGGGATGCCAGAACTGCAGGCGGCAGCTTTACCCGCTACACCACAGCACTGGCCCCTCCTTTTTCATCTCTAATTTTATTTATTTGAATTTTTTCTTTTTCTCTTTGTTAGTCTGGCTAGAGGTTTATCTATTTTGTTTATCTTTTCAAAAAAACACTTTTTGTTTTATTGATTTTTTTTTAAGTTGCAATTTCATTTATTTCTCACCTCCTGCTGATTTTGGGTTTTGTTTGGACAAATACACCAGATGGGCAGACATCAACACGGAGACGCAGGAGACATGAAGAAGCAAGGTAGCATCATGCCTCCAAAAGAACACAATACTCCTCCTGAATTAGATCCTGAACTGAAGGAAATCTATGAAATGAGAGATACAGCATTCAAAATAATGATTGTAAGGAAACTCAATGAGATGCAAGAGAATACATAGATATATTAAAGAACTGAGGAAATCAATGAGTGACATGAATGAAAATATTACTAAGGAGATAGAACTCATTAAGAATAACCAAGTAGCGGGGCCGGCACTGTGGCTCGCTTGGTTACTCTTCCAACTGTGGCGCCAGCATCCCATTTGGGCGCTGGGTTCTAGTCCCGGCTGCCCCTCTTCCAGTCCAGCTCTCTGCTGTGGCCTGGGAGGGCAGTGGAGGATGGCCCAAGTGCTTGGGCCCCTGCACCCGCATGGGAGCCTGGGAGGAAGCACCTGGTTCCTGACTTCAGATTGGAGCAACACCAGCCGTAGTGGCCATTTGGGGAGTGAACAAACAGAAGGAAGACCTTTCTCTCTGTTTCTCTCCCACTGTCTGTACTCTACCTGTCAAATCAAAAAAAAAAAAAAAAACAAGTAGAAATTTTGAAGTCTTCAGTCAGAGGTGTAATAGCAGATTAGATCAAGTGGAAGAATTATTTCTGACCTTGAGGACAATAATTTAAAAGTAGCCAATCAGACAAAAATAAAGAGAAAAAGAATGAAGAAAGTCTACGTGAAATATGGGCTACCATTAAACAAAGAAATACTTATATTATAGACATTTCTGAAGAAGAATTAAAGAAAAAGGCATTGAGAACCTGTGAAGTGAAGTAATAGTTAAAAATTTATTAGGTCTTGAAAGAGACACGGACATCCAGATACAAGAAGCTCAAAGAACCCTAAGCAGACTCAAACAAAAAAGCTCTTCTCCAAAGCATTTTATTGTCATTGTCAAAGGTTAAAGACAAGGAGAGAATCCTAAAGACAATAAGAGAAAAGTGTCACTATAAAAAGGAAAACCAATTAGATTAACATCAGACTTCTCAGTTGAAACCCTACAGGCCAAAAGAGAGTGGGATGATATATTTAAAGTCTTAACAGCAACAAAACTTCCATCCAAGAATATTATATCCAGTGAAGCTATCCTTTAAAAGTGAAGGAGAAATAAAGTGTTTTCCAGATACGGAAAAGCTGAGAGAATTTACCACCCCCAGACCAGCCTTACAAGAAATTGAGGGGTGTCCTGCATTAGAAGTAAACATTATGAAAACACATGGCACCGCCAGATTCACTAACAGAGCATGGCGG